>NC_068427.1:28332494-28372494 GCF_023373465.1 Oncorhynchus keta | reverse complement strand
CAACATCAGCTGTTCAGAGGAGACTGTGTGAATCAGTGTGTGAATTGCTGCAAAGAAACCAGTAATAAAAGACACCAATAACAAGAAGAGACTTTCTTGGTCCAAGAAACACGAGAAAGATGGTCTGATGAGTCCAAATGTGAGATTTTTGGTTCCAACTAATGTATCTTTGTGAGACACAGAGTAAGTGAACGGATGATCTCTGCATGTGTGGTTCCCACTGTGAAGCATGGAGGTGGAGGTGTGATGGTGTGGGTTGTGCATTGCTGGTGACACTGTCAGTGATTTGTTTAGAATTCATGGCACACTTAACCAGCATAGCTACAACAGCATTCTGCAGTGATATCCCATCTGGTTTGCACTTAGTGGGACTATCATTTGTTTTTCAACAGCACAATGACTCAACACACCTCCAGGATGTGTAAGCAAAAGCAGCCAAGAAGTGCTCAGCATATGTGGGAACTCCTTCAAGACTGTTGGAAAAGCATTTCAGGTGAAGTTGGTTGAAAGAATTCCAATAGTGTCCAAAGCTGTCATCTTTGCTAATTTGAGCTGTTCTTTCCGTAATGTGGTATTTTACCAAATAGGGCTATTGTCACGCCCTGACCTGAGAGATCCTTATTTATTCTCTATGTTTGGTTAGGTCAGGGTGTGACTCAGGTGGGAGAATCAATGTTTTCTATTTCTTTGTTGTTTTTGCTAAGTCTGGTTCCCAATCAGAGGCAGCTGTCTATCGTTGTCTCTGATTGGGAATCATATATAAGTTGTGATTTTCCGTGTGGGTTTCGTGGGGAGTTATTTTCTGTTTAGCTGTTTTGTTGCCTGACAGAACTGTGCGCTTTTGTTTTTGTATTCGTTATTTTTGTTTGAGTGATTCTTGACAATAAAGATCATGAACACTTTCCACGGTGTGCTTTGGTCCACTCTTCCATACGACGACGAGCATTACAGAACTCCCCAACACAAAAAGACCAAGCAGGAGGAATGGACGTGGGAGGACATCCTGAAGGGTAAAGGATCCTGGATGTGGGATGAGATCCTGGTTGGGAGGGATCGCCTCCCATGGGAGCAGACGGAGGCAGCAGTGAGGGAGCAACCATACAAGGGGTCACGGCTAGCACGGAAGCCCGAGAGGCAGCTCTAAAAAAAAATTGGGGAGGTGGCACACGGGGAGATTGGAGGAGTCAGGGTTTAGACCTGAGCCAACTCCCCGTGCTTACCATGGGGAGCGTGGGACTGGTCGGGCACCATGTTATGCGGTGATGCGCACCATGTCTCCAGTGCGCAGACACAGCCCGGTGCGCTATATTCCAGCTCCCCGCATTGGCCAGGCTAGAGTGGGCATCCAGCCAGGACGGATTGTGCTGGCTCAGCGCTCCTGGCCTCCAGTGCGTCTCTTCGGCCCAGGATATCCTGCGCCGGCTCTGCGCTTTGGTCCACTCTTCCTTACGACGACGAGCTTTACAGCTATCTTCTGTATATCACCCCTACCTTGTCACAACACAACTGATTGGCTGAAGGAGGAAAGAAAATCCACAAATGAACTTTTAACAAGGTACACCTGTTAATTGAAATGCACTCCAGGTGATTAACTCATGAAGCTGGTTGAGAGAATGCCAAGAGTGTGCAAAGCTGTCATCAAAGATGGCTACTATGAAGAATCTCAAGTATAAAATAAACTCAGCAAAAAAAGAAACTGTCACTGTCAACTGCGTTTTTTTTCAGCAAACTTAACGTGTAAATATTTGTATGAATATAACAAGATTCAACAACTGAGACATACACTGAATAAGTTCCACAGACATGTGACTCACAGAAATTGCATAATGTGTGATTCAAAGGGGGGGTCAAAATAAAAAGTAACAGTCCGTATCTGGTGTGGCCACCAGCTGCATTAAGTACTGCAGTGCATCTCCTCCTCATGGACTGCACCGGATTTGCCAGTTCTTGCTGTGAGATTTACATTTACATTTAAGTCATTTAGCAGACGCTCTTATCCAGAGCGACTTACAAATTGGATGTTACCCCACTCTTCCACCAAGGCACCTACAAGTTCCTGGACGTATCTGGGGGAATGGCCTTAGCTCTCACCCTCAGATCCAACAGGTCCCAGATGTGCCCAATGGGATTAAAATCCAGGCTCTTCACTGGCTATGGTAGAACACTGACATTTTTGTCTTGCAGAAAATCACGCACAGAATGGGCAGTATGGCTGGTGGCATTGTCATGCTGGAGGTTCCTGTCAGGATGAGCCTGCAGGAAGGGTACCACATGAGGGAGGAGGATGTCTTCCCTGTAACGCACAGCATTGAGATTGACTGCAATGACAATAGGCTCAGTCCGATGATGCAGTGACACACCGCCCCAGACCATGACGAACCCTCCACCTCCAAATCGATCCCGCTATAGAGTACAGGCCTCGGTGTAACACTCATTTCCTTTGATGTGAGACGAAACCGTGACTCGTCAGTGAAGAACACTTTTTGCCAGTCCTGTCTGGTCCAGCAACAATGGGTTTGTGCCCATAGGCGACTTTGTTGCCGGAGATGTCTGGTGAGGACCTGCCTTACAGCAGGCCTAAAAGCCCTGTCCAGCCTCTCTCAGTCTATTGCGGACTGTCTGAGCACTGGTGGAGGGATTGTGCATTCTTGGTGTAACTCAGACAGTTGTTTTTGCCATCCTGTACCTGTCCCGCAGGTGTGATGTTCGGATGTACCGATCCTGTGCAGGTGTTGTTATACGTGGTCTGCCATTACGAGGACGATCAGCTGTCCATCCTGTCTCCGTGTAGCGCTGTCTTAGGCGCCTCACAGTATGGACATTGCAATTTATTGCCCTGACCACATCTGCAGTCCTCATGCCTACTTGCAGCATGAGCAGGGACCCTGGGCATCTTTCTTTTGGTATTTTTCAGAGTCAGTAGAAAGGCCTCTTTAGTGTCCTAAGTTTTCATAACTGTGACCTTAATTGCCTACCGTCTGTAAGCTGTTAGTGTCTTAATGACTGTTCCACAGGTGCATGTTCATTAATTGTTTATGGTTCATTGAACAACATGGGAAACAGTGTTAAAAACCTTTACAATGAAGATCTGTGAAGTTTTTTACAAATTTACAAATTATTTTTGAATGACAGGATCCTGACAAAGGGACGTTTCTTTTTTTGCTGAGTTCATATTTTCATCTGTTTAAAACTTATTTGGTTATTACATGATTCCATATATGTTATTTAATGGTTTTGATGTCTTCACTATTATTCTACAATGTAGAAAATAGTACAAATAAAGAAAAATCCTTGAATAAGTAGGTGTGTCCAAACTTTTGAGGTGCAAACATGAGTCAACTTCTTGGATAACATGGGTCCCAATATGCCTGGCAAAAACCAAACACTGCATGGTTGAAGATCTGATAACAGTCAGTATCAGGATTTGATTTGATTTGATTTGAGTATCATGCACAAATAGAGAACATCTGAAAGGGGGCAAAAACCTTTCCACTGCACTGTATACATATAATAGTCTGCTCACAGCATAATACAGTCATGTGCCTTTAATTTAATTACTAAACGACAGTGAGTATGTCTCATAGAGGATACAGAGGAGAAACCTGTAATGATGGAACATGATGTTGAAATTTCAGTTATAGGAGTAACTATACATATATATACATATATATATATATATATATATATATATATATATGTGTGTATATGTGTATATGTATATATGTATATGTATATACATATATATACACATATATATATATATATTATATATATATATATATATAGTCGGAAGTTTACATACACTTAGGTTGGAGTCATTAGAACTCGTTTTGCAACCACTCCACAAATTTTTGTTAACAAACTATAGTTTTGGCAAGTCGGTTAGGACATCTACTTTGTGCATGACACGAGTCATGTTTCCAACTACTCTTTACAGACAGATGATTTAACTTATAATTCACTGTATCACAATTCCAGTGGGTCAGAAGTTTACATACACTAAGTTAACTGTGCCTTTAAATAGGTTGGACAATTCCAGAAAATGATGTCATGGCTTTACAAGCTAGGCTAATTGACATAATTTGAGTCAACTGGAGGTGTACCTGTGGATTTATTTCAAGGCCTACCTTGAAAGGCCAACCAAGCCGAAGAACACCATCCCAACCTTGAAGCACGGGGTTAGCAGAATTATATTGTGGGGGTGCTTTGCTGCAGGAGGGACTTTTGCACTTCACAAAATAGATGGCACCATGATGAAGGAAAATTATGTGGATATATTGAAGCAACATCTCAAGACCTCAGTCAGGAAGTTAAAGCTTGGTCGCAAATGGGTCTTCCAAATGGACAATGACCCCAAGCATACTTCCAAAGTTGTGGCAAAATGGCTTAAGGACAACAAAGTCAAGGTATTGGAGTGGCCAACACAAAGCCCTGACCTCAATCCTATAGAAAGGAAGGTCAAAACTGAAAAAGCGTGTGCAAGCAAGGAGGCCTACAAACCTGACTCAGTTACACCAGCTCTGTCAGGAGGAATGGGCCAAAATTCACCCAACTTATTGTGGGAAGCTTATGGAAGGCTACCCAAAACGTATTCTGACATTTCACATTCTTAAAATAAAGTGGTGATACTAACTGACCTATGACAGGGAATTTTTATTCTGATTAAATGTCAGGAATTGTGACAATCTGAGTTTAAATGTATTTGGCTAAGGTGTATGTAGACTTCTGACTTCAACTGGCTGACTTCAACTGTATGTATGTATGTATATAGAGAGAGAGAGAGAGAGAGAGAGAGAGAGAGAGAGAGAGAGAGAGAGAGGTAGAGAGAGAGGTAGAGAGAGAGAGAGAGAGGTAGAGAGAGAAAATATGGAGGAGAGCCACTAGAGCAGGAGTGAGAAAGAGAATGAGGGAAAACTTGATAAAGAGAGGAAGGGAGATGAGGAGAGAGAGAGAAAGAAAGAGAAGGTAGGAAGAGGCAGATCCACTTGAGAGTGAGTGTTATTAATCTGAGTGTTTGCACCTACCCACACCTCTCTACCCACGCTCCTCAGGCGGAAAACCAGGGTTGTCAAAGCTGCTGTTCCAGATTAAATACCACACCTGTCTATACTCAGAGATGAAGGGGAAAAAGTAACAGGAAAATAAGTGAAGAGGGGGAAAGAGGGGGATGGAGAGAGAGGGGGAATGGAGAAGGGGGGTGGAGAAAGAGGGGGGATGGAGAGAGAGGGGGGAATGGAGAAGGGGGTGGAGAAAGAGGGGGGTGGAGAGAGGGGGAAAAGAAAGAGGGGGTGGAGAGAGGGGGATGGAGAAAGGGGGAATGGAGAAAGAGGGGGTGGAGAAAGAGGGTTGGGGGGTGGAGAAACCAGGGGTGGGGGTGGAGAAAGGGGGGTGGAGAGAGAAGGGGAATGGAGAAGGGGGGTGGAGAAAGAGGGGGTGGAAGAGGGGGAATGGAGAAGGGGGGTGGAGAAAGAGGGGGGATGGAGAAAGGGGGAATGGAGAAAGAGGGGGTGGAGAGAGGGGGGGAATGGAGAAGGGGGGTGGAGAAAGAGGGGGTGGAGAGAGGGGGAATGGAGAAAGAGGGGGTGGAGAAAGAGGGGGATGGAGAAAGGGGGGAATGGAGAAAGAGGGGGTGGAGAAAGAGGGTTGGGGGTGGAGAAAGAGGGTGGGGGTGGAGAAAGGGGGGAGGGAGGGGGGTGGAGAAAGGGGGGTGGAGAGAGAGGGGGTGGAGAAAGGGGGGTGGAGAGAGAGGGGGGTGGAGAAAGGGGGGATGGAGAGAGAGGGGGGGTGGAGAAAGAGGGGGATGGAGAAAGAGGGGGATGGAGAGAGAGGGGGATGGAGAAAGAGGGGGAGGGGATGGAGAGAGAGGGGGGATGGAGAAAGAGGTGGGGGTGGAGAGAGGGGGGGGTGGAGAAAGAGGGGGGGTGGAGAAAGAGGAATAAAGAGAGAAAGACTTAGGCCCTGCAGCAAGGATGTCAAAAGATAGGTGGGAAAAAAAATCCTGATTCTTAAATTGCTTGTCATCAATTTATTTGTGAAATAGAGTAACATGGAGTTGAGTCCTGCTAATCTGGAGGAGAAATCACCTTGTCTGAAATGAAGTATACTATAACTCCCTTAAAACTGAGGCTTCAACATCATGTTCCATCATTACAGGTTTCTCCGCTATCCTCTATGAGACATACTCAATGTCATTTAGTAATTAAATTAAAGGTAAAGTACATGAATGTATTAAGCTGTGACTATTATACTGACACTGTACAGACTAACGGGTAATGAGAACAATTAATGAAATATGTTTAAAATATCCACATGGATGTACTGTATCGATGCCAATACTTTTTGATGCATTGTGAAGGCCAATTCAAACCATTCCAGTTACAGTGTAATCTTCATGTGCGTGTGTGTGTGTGTGTGTGTGTGTGTGTGTGTGTGTGTGTGTGTGTGTGTGTGTGTGTGTGTGCGTGCGTGCGTGCGTGCGTGCGCGTGTGTGTGTGTGCAATCAATCAAATGAAGAGTCAGCAAAGCTGTCTGGTGGATCAGAGATGTCTTTGAATGGCTCATAAAAACAACAGCAGCCAGCCAGCTGTGAAATGCTGCTTATGCTAAATGAAAACAAGAGCTGCTGCTGCTAGCTACTAGCTGCCAAAAACACAAGGTGTTGAGAACGCACACTCTACTGAACCATCTATTAGGGGGGTGATTAGAATTATATAGAATAAAATAAAATAACAACACAAGGAATAAATACACAATGAGTAACGATAGCTTGGCTCGATACACAGGGTACCAGTAACAAGTCAATGTGCAAAGGTATGAGGTAATTGAGGAATATATATACATACAGGTAGAGGTGAAGATCATAAACAGTAGCAACAGTGTATGTGATGTTGGTGGTGGGCAAGTAGCAAGCTGTCTGCTTAAGTTTTTGAGATGATCGATCTCTGTTAAGGGATGAGCTGGTTTTTACATATTGTGCATATTTATTTGCTCTGAACACATTTACTTTTATATTCGCTAGCTCGATAGGCAAATGCCGCCGAGTACTACACTGTAAACCAATCAGAATTTGTTACTATCTCTGATAATCACATCTGCCAATCAGGTTATAAGGTAGTAGAGAGCTGTTTGACATATAAGGTAGTAGATCTGCATCTGACAAACTGCTATCTGGTAAAGTATTTTTTTATATTCTTTTATTAAACTATTTAGTTATAAAACGTGATACCGTCATTGGCAGCTGTAAGATGAATCCCAACTTAGAACACAGCAACCTTTTGTCTTACACTGTCTAGTGCGTTTAGAGGTGAAGAGCACCAGCTACAGATACACATGCTTGTTTCAGCATCTCGAAGACTAAATTCAACGTAGAATCAGTTTAACAGCTGTCAAACTGATTATTTTACTATTGTAACATGCAGTGGGAAGAGTTCTATTGCCCCTGTCAGGAGCCCAGGCTTTTGCCATAAATGGTAGAGTTCTCATCTGTGAAACACACAAGCTTTAGATTGTATTCTGCTGAGGCACTTGTCTCTCTCTACATTGATCAGCTACACTGTTGACCAGGGTGGGATTCTTTCTATATGCCTATGGGGCCTGGGCACGCAAATGCTCCTAGAGACAAGGGAGAATACTGAAGCATGAGTTGCTGACAGTTCTATAGTCTCCATCAAAGGTCCAGGCTTTTGACATAGATGGCAAAGCTCTCATGTTTGGAATGAAACATTGTTAGATTGTGCCCTCCATGGTTGATATACATTGATTGGCAGGTTACACTATATTTAGATGCTTAAAATACTGACTGAGACACCTTTGCTACTTGTCTCCGTACTCAATAAATGGTGAAACTAGTTTGAATGCATATGCATGAAATGTACATGATGGAAAACATGTCTCCCACTCAGTTAGCAGAATAATGAACGGTTTGGCACTGTCAACTTTTAGAAGGTTAGTAGGAAAAAGAATAATTTTAACTAAATATACTCACATTCACTGAACATTTAGTGTTTGAAACTTATTCAATTCCCAACTGCTTTTCATATAATCCTACAGGTATCATTCTCAATACCTTACTGTATATTCCAATGCATCCAACATTATGTTTGCCATGATATTGGGCAGCTGCTATTTGATAACTTATCTGGTTTAGAATTCTTATTGCAGAGCACATTGTACAACTATGTTTTAGAGAAGATTGTACTGCAATGTATGCTATATGTGTAGGCTATGCCATATGTATTTTCAAATATGCATTTTCAGCATACATGACACACACACACACACACACACACACACACACACACACACACACACACACACACACACACACACACACACACACACACACACACACACACACACACACACACACACACACAAACACATTGTCATGTCCTAGGTGATGGAGGTCAGGTATACCCCGTTACCCTGAAACCCTAAAACACCCACGCATGGTCCCCGTAGTGACCATATTCACAAGTATCTCCGTGCAGTCAGACCTTTGATTTTGTCCCACCAGGGCCAGAATAATATGCCCCCTCTCTGAATGTCTGAGTGTGACCCCTTTCCCATGGGCTACTGCAGCTAGTGTTGCCAGCACTGCCACTGCCTGGGTGGGGGCATCCCAACGGAATCCCCACCGGCTAGGTACAAGGTTGTCAAGGTTCTCATTAGCAGCTTTGAGAATTTCCTTGTATATTATGGACTCCCATCAGGGGGCTCTGGCTTTGCAGGACCAACCCTGCCAGGCAGGTTCAGAATCTGGAGGCGGCGGTGCTGCTCTAGAAGGTCTCTGACTGCATTTTGGCTGCATACAGGCCGCTTACAGCAGGCCCATAAAACAGATAGGGACTTCTCCTTAGTATCTGGGTCGTTCAGGTGGGTGTCTAGGGTATAGGATTGTGGACCGTTCCATCAATATAGGACCATAAATAAATAAATGAGATGTATAATTTATTTGAAAAATGTAGTTCCCCATGATAGGACAATAAATAAATTAGATGTATAAGGAGAACGAACTTGGTAAAAAAACAGAGTTGTTTAATAAATGCTGATAAAACTCCAAAAACCAAATGTACAAAATAACAAAAGTGAGTACAAAACCCATCACACACCAACATAATACATGCACATCACATACAAGCAAACAATCTCTGACAAGGACATGAGGGGAAACAGAGGGTTAAATACACAACATGTAATTGATGGGATTGGAACCAGGTGTGAAGGAAGACAAGACAAAACCAATAGAAAATGAAAAATGGATCAGTGATGGCTAGAAGGCCGGTGACTGACGTCGACCGCCAAACACCGCCCGAACAAGGAGAGAGACCGACTTCGGCAGAAGTCGTGACAGTGTGTGTGTGTGTGTGTGTGTGTGTGTGTGTGTGTGTGTGTGTGTGTGTGTGTGTGTGTGTGTGTGTGTGTGTGTGTGTGTGTGTGTGTGTGTGTGTGTGTGTGTGTGTGTGTGTGTGTGTGTGTTTTCTTATTGTTTACACAGATGCAGTGATGCAGAAACTGTTCATCAGAGAGCTGGAAAGGCCTGTGCTGAAACCAGCACAACTCCCCCTGACACAGAGGTCATAGAACAACTCTACTGATCTGACCCACACAGAAGACAAGAAAATAACAGTCACCTGTGTTCATCCACATCCCATTGGACATTACAGTACATGGAAATGTATTGTAATGTAATGAGAATAAAGAAACATCTATGTGCAGGATACACAGTAGCATTCAATCTAACGGATCATTCAGGAAATACTACATTAACAAAATAACAAGCAGCTGTTTTTGGAAGTTGTGCTCCTCTCCACTTCCCTTGTTGCATGGATGATGTAGCCCCAGGACATTGGATCATTAGGGAAGAAATTGTCAGGAAAGATATATATTGTCTTTAGAAGGAGCAATTTATTAATGTGTGGTCTCCTGGCCAAGCGCTCCCCCCCACTAAATGGTAATGCCACTGCCTGCCCTTGTGCTGGAGCCTGAATGATGCATGGACAGATCTGAGGCGGAGGTACGGAGGTGTGGAGGTAAGAACACTTTTCCACCTTACTGCCTCCTGAGGTGCGAGTAGATCTAAAGGCCCTCCGCCCACCGTCGCGTGAAACGGACTGGAAACAAGGCTTCATATTCTGCCATTTATGATGTAGAGGAGAAGGGGAGAGTGGAGGGGAGGAGGAGGGGAGAAGAGGAGAATAGTGGAGAGACCTTGGGATGGGAATGAAGGGCATCATCCAAGACAAACTCTGAGAGACAGACAGACAGACAGACAGACAGACAGACAGACAGACAGACAGACAGACAGACAGACAGACAGACAGACAGACAGACAGACAGAGGTAACAGGAGCAAATGGAAACACAAATACCGCTCACAATGTCTTTCTTTGTTGCTCTCTCTTTCTTTTGCTTTGTTTATCTTTTTCTCCTGCACCCCATCTTTCTCTCTCCCCCTCTCTCTCTCTCCCCCCTCTCTCTCTCTCCCCCCACTCTCTCTCTTTCGCTCTCACTTTCCCTGCCGCTCTCTCTCTCTCTCTCTTTCTTCTATTTTGTTTATCTGTTTCTCCTGCACCCCATTTCTCTCTCTGTCTCTCTCTTTCACTCTCACATTCCCTGCCGCTCTCTTTCTCTCGCTCTCTATCTCTCAGGTGATTGTTAGTATAGAAGTAATAGGTATTATAGCTCCTATGGGAAATACAGTATTATGACTGTTCTCATCACACTCTAGCTCAGAGAAAACGAAGAGAGAATAATACTGCTATTCTTCAGGAGTGAAAGAGTATTGACCTGATAAGGACAGCAAAGGGAGTTTCCCCACTGGGCAAAAACTAGTTGAATCAATGTTGGTTCCACGTAATTTTAACAAAAAACTGTGATGACGTTGAATCAACGTGGAAAGCGGATTATATTTGCAAAAAGTCATCAAAGTAAGGGAATTTTATATTTTTTTAACCTTTTAACCTAAATTCAATGTCATGGTGACATTTTTTGTTGATTTCATATTGAATTCACGTTTGTTGACAACTCAAATGTAAATCAAGAATAGATGTTCAACTGCCGTCTGTGCCCAGTGGGTCCCTGCAGAGCCCAGTGGGCTCAGCAGAGATACACAAAGACAGGATGATCGTCTCCAGTTCACACAAGATACCTCACGGGGCTTCAACAAAGAGCAGTTTCACAGTCCAGCAGCCCCATCTGCAGGCTAAGCACAACACAATGAATATTCACAACGTTCTGCTGGACCACAACACATTCAAGAGAGAAACAGAGGGAGAGGAAAGCACAACCACAGAAATATCTTGAAAAACCTACTCAATGAAATGCTAGACACACATGATGCAATCTCATATGCATATAACTGTATGTGTTCCTGTAAATAATCGGATCATCAACAGGTTGTTTGTTTATTTCTACCAGTGACACAACCCCTTTCCCAGGCTAGATTATCTAGCCTATACGTATTTCTGAGTGGTCAGAGCACTGTGTCTGCCTGCCTGGCTGTCCTCTAAGGGAATCCATCCTGTTGCTACTGGAGGAACAGGACGAGGGCACAGGCTTTTTTCAATCTCAATTAGGGGCCTGACGGCACCATTTAGACCAGGGGGATGAAGGAAGGCCGGGCATTAGCCACAACAGCCACCCCCGACTGTCACACACACCAGAGGAAGCACAAATACACACACACAGCTCTCCCGCCTATCTATCCCATCCCCAGCTCCTGTCACAGCCAGTCATTCCCATATTATAGGTCTGAGGGGCAATGCCACTTACTTGCACAATGACAATTACTACAACCAGCTTGCAGAGGCAATGTCACATCTCTCACTTTTAATAGCTGATTCAGTGATGTATTGTGGTGAGGCTGTAATGTTTTGATGTGGATGTAGGTGGATGGGGATTTGATGTACTGCATGCAAAGGCTTGTAAATGAATGTTGAGTGTTTTATGTGGATAAGCAAAGATACATAAACACACACACAGACACACACGCACGTACAATATGTACACACACTGAGGTTACGTAATATTAGGAGCACCTTCTTAATATGCACCCCCTTTTGCCCTCAGAACAGCCTCAATTCATCGGGGCAGGGACTACAAGTTGTCAAAAGCGTTCCACAGGGATGCTGGCCCGTGTTGACTCCAATGCTTCCCGCAGTTGTGTCATGTTTGGTGGTAGACCATTTTTGATACATACGATAAACTGTTGAGCAGTTATTGACACACTCAAACTGGTGCGCCTTGCACTTACTACCATACCCCATTCAAAGGCACTTAAATATTTTGTCTTGCCTAACCTCTGAATGGCACACATACACCATCCATGTCTCAACTGACCCAAGGCAAAAAAAAAAGGAGGAGGAGGAGGCTGCAAGGTGGGCCAAGGCAGTCTCTCTTGCCAAACAGGGACAGTGGACTCGATGGGACAGTGTGGAGAAGAGGAAGATCAGCTGGAAGGATATGTGGGCCATGGAAGCGAGGCGGTTGAGCTTTTCCATCAGAGCAACATATGACGTCCTTCCAACACCAGTTAATCTTCACCAATGGTATGGTGAAGATCCGGACTGTGCCCTCTGTTCCATGCCAGCCAACAGGCACATTCTCACAGGGTGTAAAACAAGCCTCACCCAAGGACACTACACTGGGCGTCACAACCAAGTCCTTAAAAACCTTGCGTCCGCCCTGGAGGACAAGCGAGCTGCCACCAACTCCCTACCACCCCCAGCAGCATCACACACCTTACAGACGACCTTTGTCCGCGAAGGGGCTAAACCACCGAAGAGCGGCTCTACACCATTAGAGCGACTCGAAAATGCTAGCTGACATTGTGTTTTCTCCGGAGATTGCAACCACCACCCTAAGACCTGACATGGTGCTCTGGTCCCGTTCGCTCAAGAAGGTCTTCATCATTGAGCTCACAGTACCCTGGGTGATGAGGCTTATGAACGAAAACATCTGCGCTATGCCGATCTAGCTGCCGAAGGAGGTGGGCTGCAGAGGTTTTGTGGCAACATCTACAACCAGACTGCTTAGAGACCTGGGAATTAAGGGCCAGAGCCAGCGTTCGGCAATCAAAGCTGTATCAGAGGCGGCAGAAGGCAGCAGTCAGTGACTCTGGATGAAGAGGAAAGACCCCAGCTGGGCCCCGAAGTGAGAGGGCCAGGAGGTATGCGGTCAACAATGCTTGACTCAGGGAGGAGGATGCCCTGCCATGCATAGTCCCATGGGATGTTGGCTATCAACAACAAGGCAACTCCTATGACTAATTGGGAATGGGACGCAAGCGTAGGGTTGATCACCCTGTCGCTGGCCGCCTTTGGGGAGGGTGTATAGTGTGAAAGGCCGAAACACCCTAGGAACCAAAGGTACACTACTGACGATGCGCTCCCCAAATTTCACCACGCTCACTGTTCATTAACTCTTGGAAGTGCTTGCACAAAGGATAGTAACATCTCATCCTGTGTTCTTGGGAATCTGTCTCTTCATCTACACTAATTGAAGTGGATTTAACAAGTGACATCAGTAAGGGATCATAGCTGGGTATACTGTGTCAGTGTACGCACCTACATGTGACCAGTCTGAGAAGTACTGAGATGATTCTCCCTCTCTGTATATGTTTGTGTAGTGGGGAGGTGTGTATATAGGAGTACAGTGGTTCTTCCTTTAAAAGTTGTGGCGTACTGCAGAACAGCTTGCAGGGTGCCGCAGAATTATATGGCACGTTATTAAAGTGTCAGCCATTGTTTTTTATTTATTTATTTATTTATTTATTTATTTATTTATTTATTTTAGAGGGTGTCAGCCATTGTTGCCAGAATGACACAATTTACCACAATATGCCACCATCTACCACAAACGGCTGCGCCATAAGCTCCAAACTTGTAAAGGAAGAACCCATGTGTATATATAAGTTTATATAGAGGTGTATAGAGGTATGTATTGAGGTGTAGATATACATTAGCAGAATAAATAAAACATGTTTACAGAAATGTACCTCTTCATGTGATTGTTTATTCATTCTCTTCAGATCCTGGTCCACAGCAGCAGGGAGAGATGGATATCTTTATCACAAGCACACAGATAGAGCAGAGGCTGGAGTTTGTGTGTTTACTCTGCTTTTAATCTGCTTGTGGACCTGTCTCTCCCAAGGTGAACACAAATCACACAGCCAGAGGGTTCACCTCACTAAATATCTGCATAGGTTATCCAGTGCTTTGAGACTGAGTGTGTGGTACAGCTGTAAGGTGTATGGGTCAGTGACACAGTTACTGGTTCTGCTGATAGTGGGAAGTACAGTCATGTGGACTCAGGTGGAATCTGAGGGAGAAGGTTTACTGGGGCCAGAGCTGTATAAATCCTCCTGTTCCACCCCTACTGTGGAGATGCAACACTCTACACTGGGGACCAATATAGACCTGGGATGCCAGGTGTGTGCACTCACTTGGCAATCAGCCACGTTAACTGTTCAGCAAAGTGCCAGGGAGAAATGCTAACCAGCAGGATTGCAGGTGGCCCTCCAGGACTGTAGCCTCTGAGAACTGCAGCTCTGCACCCTGATTTGAACCATAGCATTAGAGCAGGAAATAACTTTGTCTACTAGACATTTACAGTGAAGATATCCATCAGTACTGCCCTGTAGGAGTCTTAAATGTAGAACTCACTGCTGTAGTCTATTCGCAATGGAGTCCAATGGTACTTCAGGGTAGTTACAGTATGTCTATCACTTTCAGATGAACTAAATAAAGAATAATCTCCATCTGTCAATAGAGGACAATGAGCTCCAGGTTTACTGTACACTAAGTGCTTGGGTAAACAGTACTGAAGGATAGGCAACTTCAGTTCTACTTCTGGTGTTACTATAGCTTCTAACAATCTACCAAACATAAAATTAACATGGCAGAGAGTTTTTATTGCCAGATTGGACCTTTAGATTGGACGGAGACTGAGGTGACTGGGTCCATCAAAGAAGTACTACATAGGTCTGACTTTCTGGCACACTGTTCTACAGATCACTAACTCTTCTGGAGAAACGGAGATACAGATCACTCACTTCTCTGGAGAAACAGAGATACAGATCACTCACTTCTCTGGAGAAACAGAGATACAGATCACTCACTTCTCTGGAGAAACAGAGATACAGATCACTCACTTCTCTGGAGAAACAGAGATACAGATCACTCACTTCTCTGGAGAAACAGAGATACAGATCACTCACTTCTCTGGAGAAACAGAGATACAGATCACTCACTTCTCTGGAGAAACAGAGATACAGATCACTCACTTCTCTGGAGAAACAGAGATACAGATCACTCACTTCTCTGGAGAAACAGAGATACAGATCACTCACTTCTCTGGAGAAACAGAGATACAGATCACTCACTTCTCTGGAGAAACAGAGATACAGATCACTCACTTCTCTGGAGAAACAGAGACATGGTACATGTTCACGAGTGATTAACCACTTTGTCATGGATTCCTCCGTTACTGCTGTTCATTACGTGCACCAGTTCTGTAAGTCTACGTCACCGGCCTTTAGGTGTTACTGATTCTAATTCCCCTGATTAGTAATTGTATGTATGTGCCCTCTGTTCACCGGTGTCTTGTGGGATATTGTTCTCATGTCTGTTGGTCTTGTGAGTACCTGTACTTTGTTGTTTCAGCTTTCGTGCTGCGTGTATTGTGTACTCGTTATTACAGGTCTCGTCCCATGTATTGTTATTACGGTCTCGTCCCGTATTGTTATTATGGGTCTCGTCCCGTATTGTTATTACGGTCTCGTCCCGTGTATTGTTATTACGGTCTCGTCCCGTGTATTGTTATTATGGGTCTCGTCCCGTATTGTTATTACGGTCTCGTCCCGTGTATTGTTATTACGGGTCTCGTCCCATGTATTGTTATTACGGTCTCGTCCCGTGTATTGTTATTACGGTCTCGTCCCGTGTATTGTTATTACGGTCTCGTCCCGTGTATTGTTATTACGGGTCTCGTCCCGTGTATTGTTATTACAGTCTCGTCCCATGTATTGTTATTACGGTCTCGTCCCGTGTATTGTTATTACGATCTCGTCCCATGTATTGTTATTACGGGTCTCATCCCGTGTATTGTTATTACGATCTCGTCCCGTGTATTGTTATTACGGTCTCGTCCCGTGTATTGTTATTACGATCTCGTCCCGTGTATTGTTATTACGGTCTCGTCCCGTGTATTGTTATTACGGTCTCGTCCCGTGTATTGTTATTACGGTCTCGTCCGTGTATTGTTATTACGGTCTCGTCCCGTATTGTTATTATGGTCTCGTCTCGTGTATTGTTACGGTCTCGTCCCGTGTATTGTTATTATGGGTCTCGTCCCATGTATTGTTATTACGGGTCTCGTCCCGTGTATTGTTATTACGGTCTCGTCCCGTGTATTGTTATTACGATCTCGTCCCGTGTATTGTTATTACGGTCTCGTCCCGTGTATTGTTATTACGGTCTCGTCCCGTGTATTGTTATTACGGTCTCGTACCAGTGTATTGTTATTACGATCTCGTCCCGTGTATTGTTATTACGGTCTGGTCCCGTGTATTGTTATTACGGTCTCGTCCCGTGTATTGTTATTACGATCTCGTCCCGTGTATTGTTATTACGGTCTCGTCCCGTGTATTGTTATTACGTGCACTGTATTGTTATTATCTCGTCCGGTATTGTTATTACGGTCTCGTCCCATGTATTGTTATTACGGTCTCGTCCCCGTGTATTGTTATTATGAAACTGTCCCGTGTATTGTTATTACGGTCTCGTCCCATGTATTGTTATTACGGTCTCGTCCCGTGTATTGTTATTACGGTCTCGTCCCGTGTATTGTTATTACGGTCTCGTCCCGTGTATTGTTATTACGGTCTCGTCCCAGTATTGTTATTACGGTCTCGGTCCCCTGTATTGTTATTACGGTCTCGTCCCGTGTATTGTTATTACGGTCTCGTCCCGTGTATTGTTATTACGGTCTCGTCCCGTGTATTGTTATTACGGTCTCGTCCCGTGTATTGTTATTACGGGTCTCGTACCCGTGTATTGTTATTACGGTCTCGTCCCATGTGTTGTTATTACGGTCTCGTCTCGTGTATTGTTATTACGGTCTCGTGCCGTGTATTGTTATTACGGTCTCGTCCCGTATTGTTATTACGGTCTCGTCCCATGTGTTGTTATTACGGTCTCGTCTCGTGTATTGTTATTACGGTCTCGTGCCGTGTATTGTTATTACGGTCTCGTCCCGTGTATTGTTATTACGGTCTCGTCCCCTGTATTGTTATTACGGTCCCGTGTATTGTTATTACGGTCTCGTCCCATGTATTGTTATTACGGTCTCGTCCCCGTGTATTGTTATTACGGTCTCGTCCCGTGTATTGTTATTATTGTCTCGTCCCGTGTATTGTTATTATGGGTCTCGTCCCCCGGTCTCGTATTATTGTTATTATGGTCTCGTCCCGTATTGTATTGTTATTATGGTCTCGTCCCGTGTATTGTTATTATGGGTCTCGTCCCGTGTATTGTTATTATGGGTCTCGTCCCGTGTATTGTTATTACGGTCTCGTCCCGTGTATTGTTATTATGGGTCTCGTCCCGTGTATTGTTATTATGGGTCTCGTCCCGTGTATTGTTATTACGGTCTCGTCCCGTGTATTGTTATTACGGTCTCGTCCCGTGTATTGTTATTACGGTCTCGTCCCATGTATTGTTATTACGGTCTCGTCCCGTGTATTGTTATTATGGGTCTCGTCCCGTGTATTGTTATTACGGGTCTCGTCCCGTGTATTGTTATTACGGTCTCGTCCCGTGTATTGTTATTACGGTCTCGTCCCGTGTATTGTTATTACGGTCTCGTCCCGTGTATTGTTATTACGGTCTCGTCCCGTGTATTGTTATTACGGTCTCGTCCCATGTATTGTTATTACGGTCTCGTCCCCTGTATTGTTATTACGGTCTCGTCCCGTGTATTGTTATTACGGTCTCGTCCCGTGTATTGTTATTACGGTCTCGTCCCGTGTATTGTTATTACGGTCTCGTCCCCTGTATTGTTATTACGGTCTGTATTGTTATTACGGTCCCCGTGTATTGTTATTACGATCTCGTCCCGTGTATTGTTATTACGGTCTCGTCCCGTGTATTGTTACGGTCTCGTCCCGTGTATTGTTATTACGGTCTCGTCCCATGTATTGTTATTATGATCTCGTCCCCTGTATTGTTATTACGGTCTCGTCCCGTGTATTGTTATTATGATCTCGTCCCGTGTATTGTTATTATGATCTCGTCCCGTGTATTGTTATTACGGTCTCGTCCCATGTATTGTTATTACGGTCTCGTCCCGTGTATTGTTATTACGGTCTCGTCCCGTGTATTGTTATTATGATCTCGTCCCGTGTATTGTTATTACGGTCTCGTCCCGTGTATTGTGGTCTCGCACCGTGTATTGTTATGGGTCTCGTCTCGTGTATTGTTATTACGGTCTCGTCCCATGTATTGTTATTACGGTCTCGTCCCATGTATTGTTATTACGGTCTCGTGTACCGTTATTATGGGTCTCGTCCCGTGTATTGTTATTACGGTCTCGTCCCGTATTGTTATTACGGTCTCGTCCCGTGTATTGTTATTACGGTCTCGTCCCGTGTATTGTTATTACGGTCTCGTCCCATGTATTGTTATTACGGTCTCGTCCCATGTATTGTTATTACGGTCTCGTCCCGTGTATTGTTATTACGGTCTCGTACCCGTGGATTGTTATTATGAGTCTCGTCCCGTGTATTGTTATTATGATCTCGTCCCCTGTATTGTTATTACGGTCTCGTCCCGTGTATTGTTATTACGGTCTCTTCCCATGTATTGTTATTACGGTCTCGTCCCATGTATTGTTATTACGGTCTCGTCCCGTGTATTGTTATTATGGTCTCGTCCCCTGTATTGTTATTACGGTCTCGTCCCGTGTATTGTTATTACGGTCTCGTCCCATGTATTGTTATTACGGTCTCGTCCCGTGTATTGTTATTATGATCTCGTCCCCTGTATTGTTATTACGGTCTCGTCCCGTGTATTGTTATTACGGTCTCGTCCCGTGTATTGTTATTACGGTCTCGTCCCGTGTATTGTTATTATGATCTCGTCCCCTGTATTGTTATTATGATCTCGTCCCGTGTATTGTTATTACGGTCTCGTCCCGTGTATTGTTATTACGGTCTCGTCCCGTGTATTGTTATTATGATCTCGTCCCCTGTATTGTTATTACGGTCTCGTCCCGTGTATTGTTATTACGGTCTCGTCCCGTGTATTGTTATTATGATCTCGTCCCGTGTATTGTTATTATGATCTCGTCCCGTGTATTGTTATTACGGTCTCGTCCCATGTATTGTTATTACGGTCTCGTCCCGTGTATTGTTATTACGGTCTCGTCCCGTGTATTGTTATTATGATCTCGTCCCCTGTATTGTTATTACGGTCTCGTCCCGTGTATTGTGGTGCACCGGTTATTATGGGTCTCGTCTCGTGTATTGTTATTACGGTCTCGTCCCATGTATTGTTATTACGGGTCTCGTCCCATGTATTGTGGTGCACCGGTTATTATGGGTCTCGTCCCGTGTATTGTTATTACGGTCTCGTCTCGTGTATTGTTATTACGGTCTCGTCCCGTGTATTGTTATTACGGTCTCGTCCCATGTATTGTTATTACGGTCTCGTCCCATGTATTGTTATTACGGTCTCGTCCCATGTATTGTTATTACGGTCTCGTCCCCTGTATTGTTATTACGGTCTCGTCCCGTGTATTGTTATTACGGTCTCGTCCCATGTATTGTTATTACGGGTCTCGTCCCGTGTATTGTTATTACGGGTCTCGTCCCGTGTATTGTTATTACGGGTCTCTTCCCATGTATTGTTATTACGGTCTCGTCCCGTATTGTTATTACGGTCTCGTCCCATGTATTGTTATTACGGTCTCGTCCCATGTATTGTTATTACGGTCTCGTCCCCTGTATTGTTATTACGGTCTCGTCCCGTGTATTGTTATTACGGTCTCGTCCCATGTATTGTTATTACGGGTCTCGTCCCGTGTATTGTTATTACGGGTCTCGTCCCATGTATTGTTATTACGGTCTCGTCCCCTGTATTGTTATTATGATCTCGTCCCCTGTATTGTTATTACGGTCTCGTCCCGTGTATTGTTATTACGGTCTCTTCCCATGTATTGTTATTACGGTCTCGTCCCATGTATTGTTATTACGGTCTCGTCCCGTGTATTGTTATTATGATCTCGTCCCTGTATTGTTATTACGGTCTCCCGTGTCCTCGTGTATTGTTATTACGGTCTCGTCCCATGTATTGTTATTACGGTCTCGTCCCGTGTATTGTTATTACGGTCTCGTCCCGTGTATTGTTATTATGATCTCGTCCCCTGTATTGTTATTACGGTCTCGTCCCGTGTATTGTTATTATGATCTCGTCCCGTGTATTGTTATTATGATCTCGTCCCGTGTATTGTTATTACGGTCTCGTCCCATGTATTGTTATTACGGTCTCGTCCCGTGTATTGTTATTACGGTCTCGTCCCGTGTATTGTTGTTATGATCTCGTCCCCTGTATTGTTATTACGGTCTCGTCCCGTGTATTGTGGTGCACCGGTTATTATGGGTCTCGTCTCGTGTATTGTTATTACGGTCTCGTCCCATGTATTGTTATTACGGGTCTCGTCCCATGTATTGTGGTGCACCGGTTATTATGGGTCTCGTCCCGTGTATTGTTATTACGGTCTCGTCCCGTGTATTGTTATTACGGTCTCGTCCCGTATTGTTATTACGGTCTCGTCCCGTGTATTGTTATTACGGTCTCGTCCCATGTATTGTTATTACGGTCTCGTCCCATGTATTGTTATTACGGTCTCGTCCCTGTATTGTTATTACGGTCTCGTCCCGTGTATTGTTATTACGGTCTCGTCCCATGTATTGTTATTACGGTCTCGTCCCGTGTATTGTTATTACGGTCTCGTCCCGTGTATTGTTATTACGGTCTCGTCCCATGTATTGTTATTACGGTCTCGTCCCGTGTATTGTTATTACGGTCTCGTCCCATGTATTGTTATTACGGTCTCGTCCCGTGTATTGTTATTACGGTCTCGTCCCATGTATTGTTATTACGGTCTCGTCCCGTGTATTGTTATTACGGTCTCGTCCCGTGTATTGTTATTACGGTCTCGTCCCTCGTCCCCATATTGTTATTACGGGTCTCGTCCCCATGTATTGTTATTACGGTCTCGTCCCCTGTATTGTTATTACGGTCTCGTCCCGTGTATTGTTATTACGGTCTCGTCCCATGTATTGTTATTACGGGTCTCGTCCCGTGTATTGTTATTACGGGTCTCGTCCCATGTATTGTTATTACGGTCTCGTCCCGTGTATTGTTATTACGGTCTCGTCCCATGTATTGTTATTACGGTCTCGTCCCTGTATTGTTATTACGGTCTCGTCCCGTGTATTGTTATTACGGTCTCGTCCCATTGTTATTACGGGTCTCGTCCCGTATTGTTATTACGGGTCTCGTCCCGTGTATTGTTATTACGGTCTCGTCCCATGTATTGTTATTACGGTCTCGTCCCGTGTATTGTTATTACGGTCTCGTCCCCTGTATTGTTATTACGGTCTCGTCCCGTGTATTGTTATTACGGTCTCGTCCCGTGTATTGTTATTACGGTCTCGTCCCGTGTATTGTTATTACGGTCTCGTCCCATGTATTGTTATTACGGGTCTCGTCCCATGTATTGTTATTACGGTCTCGTCCCATGTATTGTTATTACGGGTCTCGTCCCATGTATTGTTATTACGGTCTCGTCCCATGTATTGTTATTACGGGTCTCGTCCCATGTATTGTTATTACGGTCTCGTCCCATGTATTGTTATTACGGGTCTCGTCCCATGTATTGTTATTACGGGTCTCGTCCCATGTATTGTTATTACGGTCTCGTCCCGTGTATTGTTATTACGGGTCTCGTCCCGTATTGTTATTACGGGTCTCGTCCCATGTATTGTTATTACGGTCTCGTCCCCTGTATTGTTATTACGGTCTCGTCCCCTGTATTGTTATTACGGTCTCGTCCCATGTATTGTTATTACGGTCTCGTCCCGTGTATTGTTATTACGGTCTCGTCCCATGTATTGTTATTACGGTCTCGTCCTGTATTGTTATTACGGGTCTCGTCCCGTATTGTTATTACGGTCTCGTCCCCTGTATTGTTATTACGGTCTCGTCCCATGTATTGTTATTACGGTCTCGTCCCCTGTATTGTTATTACGGTCTCGTCCCATGTATTGTTATTACGGTCTCGTCCCCTGTATTGTTATTACGGTCTCGTCCCATGTATTGTTATTACGGTCTCGTCCCCTGTATTGTTATTACGGTCTCGTCCCATGTATTGTTATTACGGGTCTCGTCCCATGTATTGTTATTACGGTCTCGTCCCGTATTGTTATTACGGTCTCGTCCCATGTATTGTTATTACGGTCTCGTCCCATGTATTGTTATTACGGTCTCGTCCCGTATTGTTATTACGGTCTCGTCCCGTGTATTGTTATTACGGTCTCGTTATTACGGTCTCGTCCCGTGTATTGTTATTACGGTCTCGTCCCGTGTATTGTTATTACGGTCTCGTCCGTGTATTGTTATTATGGTCTCGTCCCGTGTATTGTTATTACGGTCTCGTCCCGTGTATTGTTATTACGGTCTCGTACGTATTGTTCTCGTCCCCTGTATTGTTATTACGGGTCTCGTCCCTGTATTGTTATTACGGTCTCGTCCCGTGTATTGTTATTACGGGTCTCGTCCCCTGTATTGTTATTACGGTCTCGTCCCGTGTATTGTTATTACGGTCTCGTCCCGTGTATTGTTATTACGGGTCTCGTCCCTGTATTGTTATTACGGTCTCGTCCCCGTGTATTGTTATTACGGTCTCGTCCCGTGTATTGTTATTACGGTCTCGTCCCGTGTATTGTTATTACGGTCTCGTCCCGTGTATTGTTATTACTGTCTCGTCCCGTATTGTTATTACGGTCTCGTCCCGTGTATTGTTATTACGGTCTCGTCCCCGTGTATTGTTATTACGGTATTGTTATTACGGTCTCGTCCCGTGTATTGTTATTACGGTCTCGTCCCATGTATTGTTATTACGGTCTCGTCCCATGTATTGTTATTACGGTCTCGTCCCATGTATTGTTATTACGGTCTGTATTGTTATTATGTCCCCGTGTATTGTTATTACGGTCTCGTCCCATGTATTGTTATTACGGTCTCGTCCCATGTATTGTTATTACGGTCTCGTCCCGTGTATTGTTATTACGGTCTCGTCCCATGTATTGTTATTACGGTCTCGTCCCGTGTATTGTTATTACGGTCTCGTCCCATGTATTGTTATTACGGTCTCGTCCCCTGTATTGTTATTACGGTCTCGTCCCCTGTATTGTTATTACGGTCTCGTCCCATGTATTGTTATTACGGTCTCGTCCCCTGTATTGTTATTACGGTCTCGTCCCGTGTATTGTTATTACGGTCTCGTCCCGTGTATTGTTATTACGGTCTCGTCCCGTATTGTTATTACGGTCTCGTCCCCTGTATTGTTATTACGGTCTCGTCCCATGTATTGTTATTACGGTCCCCCTGTATTGTTATTACGGTCTCGTCCCATGTATTGTTATTACGGTCTCGTCCCATGTATTGTTATTACGGTCTCGTCCCGTATTGTTATTACGGTCTCGTCCCTCGTGTATTGTTATTACGGTCTCTCGTCCCATGTATTGTTATTACGGTCTCGTCCCCATGTATTGTTATTACGGTCTCGTCCCATGTATTGTTATTACGGTCTCGTCCCGTATTGTTATTACGGTCTCGTCCCTGTATTGTTATTACGGTCTCGTCCCCGTATTGTTATTACGGTCTCGTCCCCATGTATTGTTATTACGGTCTCGTCCCTGTATTGTTATTACGGTCTCGTCCCCGTGTATTGTTATTACGTTATTACGGGTCTCGTCCCCGTATTGTTATTACGGTCTCGTCCCGTCCCTGTATTGTTATTACGGTCTCGTCCCCTGTATTGTTATTACGGTCTCGTCCCGTATTGTTATTACGTTCGTCCCGTGTATTGTTATTACGGTCTCGTCCCATGTATTGTTATTACGGTCTCGTCCCGTGTATTGTTATTACGGTCTCGTCCTCGTCCCCTGTATTGTTATTACGGTCTCGTCCCGTGTATTGTTATTACGGTCTCGTCCCCTGTATTGTTATTATTGTTATTGTTATTACGGTCTCGTCCCGTATTGTTATTACGGTCTCGTCCGTATTGTTATTACGGTCTCGTCCCTGTATTGTTATTACGGTCTCGTCCCCCAGTATTGTTATTACGGTCTCGTCTCGTCCCCTGTATTGTTATTACGGTCTCGTCCCGTATTGTTATTACGGGTCTCGTCCCCTGTATTGTTATTACGGGTCGGTCGGTCGTCCCTGTATTGTTATTACGGGTCTCGTCCCCATGTATTGTTATTACGGGTCTCGTCCCATGTATTGTTATTACGGGTCTCGTCCCTGTATTGTTATTACGGGTCTCGTCCCGTGTATTGTTATTACGGGTCTCGTCCCGTATTGTTATTACGGTCTCGTCCCATCCCCTGTATTGTTATTACGGTCTCGTCCCGTGTATTGTTATTACGGTCTCGTCCCATGTATTGTTATTACGGGTCTCGTCCCATGTATTGTTATTACGGTCTCGTCCCATGTATTGGGTCTCGTCCCGTGTATTATTACGGTCTCGTCCCATGTATTGTTATTACGGTCTCGTCCCGTCCATGTATTGTTATTACGGTCTCGTCCCCATGTATTGTTATTACGGGTCTCGTCCAGTGTATTGTTATTACGGTCTCGTCCCATGTATTGTTATTACGGGTCTCGTCCCGTATTGTTATTACGGTCTCGTCCCGTGTATTGTTATTACGGTCTCGTCCCATGTATTGTTATTACGGTCTCGTCCCGTATTGTTATTACGGGTCTCGTCCCGTATTGTTATTACGGGTCTCGTCCCATGTATTGTGGTGCACCGGTTATTACGGGTCTCGTCCCGTATTGTTATTACGGGTCTCGTCCCATGTATTGTGGTGCACCGGTTATTACGGGTCTCGTCCCGTATTGTTATTACGGGTCTCGTCCCGTATTGTTATTACGGGTCTCGTCCCATGTATTGTGGTGCACCGGTTATTACGGGTCTCGTCCCATGTATTGTGGTGCACCGGTTATTACGGGTCTCGTCCCGTGTATTTATTAGAGGTTTAACCTCGCTCTGTTGTTTGGGTTACATCCCTGTGTTTGTTTTGGGCTTCGTCCCAGTGCCTTTCATGGCATGTTGTATTTTTGGGTGGAGTATTAAAACCCCCTATTATGTATTTCTGCACCTGTCTCCAATCATTTATACAACGTGACACTTTCAGTACATCATGATTAACTGTTGTTCTGTTTGATAAAGATCTGCAGTTGATGGCATTTCCTAAAGATGTTTATCACTTTTATTTGCTGCCAGCTGATTGAACTAAGCTCACGTCCTCATCCATGCAAGGAGGTTTTCTGTTGACAGTGGGACGACTCTGGGCCTCCTCTTCAGCAAATTCTCTTGATATATTTTCCTTTCTCATTTTCTCCCCACTCCCCATTCCACTTCTTTCCTCTGCTCCTCTCCCAGCCTCTCCTTCCCCTGTTCCCTCAGTCTCTCCCTCAGTCTCACACAGACATGCAAAAATATTGATTTACAACAGACTGACAGGGAACACACCATAAGTCTGAGTTACAGTAAATACCAGATCAAGGGTCAAATCTCCCCAGACTGGTAGATAGACTCTAGCATGGATTGATGAGAGTATTCCCAGGGTTACAATGCTTGTTTGAATAAGAGTTTGGAGAGTTGGTAGAATCTTGGGGGAGTTGACGTGTCTTTGGCCTTTAGGCCTTTGGTCCTGGGATCAGGAGAGACAGTGAATTATGCCCAAACAATTCCTATCCACAGGCCATATGCCTATTATTATTATTATTATTATTATATGCACTTGTTGAGATCCATTTGATAGGGGTATTCAAAAGCCTATCAAAGGGCGAAATGGACCAAGTAACTACCATGTTGTTTTTCAGAACAGGCCAGAGAGTGATTTTGTTTTCTACAACACTACAGTTCTCTACAGTGCCCACATGAAAATATAGTATACAATGGTAAAAATACTACTAGTAGTATTCACTGTAGTGTTTTTGCTGACTTTACTGTAGTATGCACTAAAGTTTACTGCAGTATACTGTAGTATTTACAGTTAACTGCAGTATAAATAAGTTAGTTAAAGAAAACAACAGTAATATACTATTGGAATTAATGTAGTGTTTTTGCGAACTGTACTATACTGTAGTATTTACTGTAGTGTGTTTGTAGACATTACTGTAGTATTTGCTATAGTATTTTTGTTTTATTATCTTTGACATAGAAGTGGAGGCTTTCTCCTTCAGGATACCTACTGGAGAAATACTAAAAGAACATAGTTAAAATATTCTGCTCTTTTCTATAACCTGTAAGTTAACAGAATATATGGAGTATACTTGGCATGTAGGTTTCTCACTTATGGGAGGCACAAACTGCGATATGGGGGAGGGAAATGGGCAGGGTACATGCAAATGAAATACTGTAGTATTTATGTACTATATTGAAAAGGTGTATTTGCGGACAGTGCTTTTTATTGCAGGTAATAGTATGGTATTTACTATAGTATATTACAGTATACTACAACATTCTATAGT
This sequence comes from Oncorhynchus keta, assembly GCF_023373465.1. Taxonomy (NCBI): domain Eukaryota; kingdom Metazoa; phylum Chordata; class Actinopteri; order Salmoniformes; family Salmonidae; genus Oncorhynchus; species Oncorhynchus keta. The sequence continues at coordinate 28,345,667 of NC_068427.1, read as the reverse complement.
AAGTACGACACATGATCGAGTGATACTACAGTGTGTGGTATAGTATTCTACAGTATACTACAGTTTACTATATAATTCTATAGTAAGTACAGTAGTATTCTACAGTAAACGGTACTATTTTTTATGTGTTGGCTACAGTAGCACCTACCCTCTTTCATTGGCTCATTTCACTGGGCCAGCTCTCTCTCCTCAGTATCAACCTCTCTGATTGTTTGTAAGTTCCTCATCTTTGCCCTGCCCCTGACCTCTCTTCTCTCCCTCCCATCTCTCCTCCTCCTCCCCTCCACGCTGTATCTCTTCAGAAGTAAACACAACATATTTTTTCTGGATACATTCGACTCCCACACATAGCTAAAGAGACCACATTCTCTACAAGACAACAATCTTAAAAAGACAACATTTCCAAGGTCCTAAAAACAGATACTATTGATGTGACCCATGACTCAGTCTGTTCTTGTTGTTGACCTTCTCCACAGTAAGTGGTATCAAATCAGACACCCTGAGGGCCATTTAATTATAACAGACATACTGAGAGCAACACATGCAGCAGCTTATCTCACTGGGTAGCAGTAATCACCATGGTGCATGGAGAAATGCACATGCATTTCATTTGAAAGCATTATACAGTCAAGCTTTTTTTCTCCTCAACTCATCCTCTCATCTTATCCACCACATCTCCCTTCTCTTCTAGTATTTCCCCTTCACCTCTCCCTCTTCTAGTATGTCCCCTTCACCTCTCCCTCTTCTAGTATGTCCCCTTCACCTCTCCCTTATCTAGTATGTCCCTTCACCTCTCCCTCTTCTAGTATGTCCCCTTCACATCTCCCTCTTCTAGTATGTCCCCTTCACCTCTCTGTCTTCTAGTATGTCCCCTTCACCTCTCCCTCTTCTAGTATGTCCCCTTCATCTCTTCCCTCTTCTAGTATGTCCCCTTCACCTCTCCCCTCTTCTAGTATGTCCCCTTCACCTCTCCCCTCTTCTAGTGTGTCCCCTTCACCTCTTCCCTCTTCTAGTCTGTCCCCTTCATCTCTCCCCTCTTCTAGTATGTCCCCTTCACCTCTCCCCTCTTCTAGTATGTCCCCTTCACCTCTCCCTCTTCTAGTATGTCCCCTTCACCTCTCCCTCTTCTAGTATGTCCCCTTCACCTCTCCCTCTTCTAGTATGTCCCCTTCACCTCTCCCCTCTTCTAGTATGTCCCCTTCACCTCTCCCTCTTCTAGTATGTCCCCTTCACCTCTCCCTCTTCTAGTATGTCCCCTTCACCTCTCCCCTCTTCTAGTATGTCCCCTTCACCTCTCCCTCTTCTAGTATGTCCCCTTCACCTCTCCCCTCTTCTAGTATGTCCCCTTCTACCTCTTCCCTCTCTTCTAGTCCCCTGTCCCCTTCTATCCCCTCCCCTCTTTCTAGTATGTCCCCTTCACCTCTCCCCTCTTCTAGTATGTCCCCTTCACCTCTCCCTCTTCTAGTATGTCCCCTTCACCTCTCCCTCTTCTAGTATGTCCCCTTCACCTCTCCCCCCTCTTCTAGTATGTCCCCTTCACCCCTCTCCCTCTTCTAGTATGTCCCCTTCACCTCTCCCCTCTTCTAGTATGTCCCCTTCACCTCTCCCCTCTTCTAGTATGTCCCCTTCACCTCTCCCTCTTCTAGTATGTCCCCTTCACCTCTCCCTCTTCTAGTATGTCCCCTTCACCTCTCCCTCTTCTAGTATGTCCCCTTCACCTCTCCCTCTTCTAGTATGTCCCCTTCACCTCTCCCTCTTCTAGTATGTCCCCTTCACCTCTCCCCTCTTCTAGTATGTCCCCTTCACCTCTCCCTCTTCTAGTATGTCCCTTCAGTATGTCCCCTTCACCTCTCCCTCTTCTAGTATGTCCCCTTCACCTCTCCTAGTATGTCCCCTCTTCCCTCTTCTAGTATGTCCCCTTCACCTCTCCCCTCTTCTAGTATGTCCCCTTCACCTCTCCCCTCTTCTAGTATGTCCCCTTCACCTCTCCCTCTTCTAGTATGTCCCCTTCACCTCTCCCTCTTCTAGTATGTCCCCTTCACCTCTCCCTCTTCTAGTATGTCCCCTTCACCTCTCCTAGTATGTCCCCTTCACCTTCTAGTATGTCCCCTTCACCTCTCCCTCTTCTAGTATGTCCCTTCCCCCTTCACCTCTCCCTCTTCTAGTATGTCCCCTTCACCTCTCCCTCTTCTAGTATGTCCCCTTCACCTCTCCCCTCTTCTAGTATGTCCCCTTCACCTCTCCCTCTTTCTAGTATGTCCCACTCCCTCTTCTAGTATGTCCCCTTCACCTCCCTCTTCTAGTATGTCCCCTTCTTCACCTCTCCCTCTTCTAGTATGTCCCCTTCACCTCTCCCCTCTTCTAGTATGTCCCCTTCACCTCTCCCTCTTCTAGTATGTCCCCTTCACCTCTCCCTCTTCTAGTATGTCCCCTCCCCTCTTCTAGTATGTCCCCTTCACCTCTCCCTCTTCTAGTATGTCCCCTTCACCTCTCCCTCTTCTAGTATGTCCCTCCCTTCACCTCTCCCTCTTCTAGTATGTCCCCTTCATGTCCCCTTCCATCTTCTAGTATGTCCCCTTCACCTCTCCCTCTTCTAGTATGTCCCCTTCACCTCTCCCTCTTCTAGTATGTCCCCTTCACCCCCCTCTTCTAGTATGTCCCCTTCACCTCTCCCCTCTTCTAGTATGTCCCCTTCACCTCTCCCTCTTCTAGTATGTCCCCTTCACCTCTCCCCTCTTCTAGTATGTCCCCTTGTCCCCTCTTCTAGTATGTCCCCTTCTCCCCTCTTCTAGTATGTCCCTTCTACCCCTCTCCCTCTCTTCTAGTATGTCCCCTTCACCTCTTCTTCTACCTCTTCCCTCTCTTCTAGTATGTCCCCTTCACCTCTCCCCTCTTCTAGTATGTCCCCTTCACCTCTCCCTCTTCTAGTATGTCCCCTTCACCTCTCCCTCTTCTAGTATGTCCCCTTCACCTCTCCCTTCTTCTAGTCCCCTCTTCTATGTCCCCTTCACCTCTCCCTCTTCTAGTATGTCCCCTTCACCCCTCTCCCTCTCTTTCTAGTATGTCCCCTTCACCTCTCCCTTCTTCTATGTCCCCTTCATGTCCCCTTCTAGTATGTCCCCTTCACTCTCCCTCTTATGTCTTCAGTATGTCCCCTTCACCTCTCCCCTCTTCTAGTATGTCCCCTTCACCTCTCCCTCTTTCTAGTATGTCCCCTTCACCTCTCCCCCTCTTCTAGTATGTCCCCTTCACCTCTCCCCTCTTCTAGTATGTCCCCTTCACCTCTCCCTCTTCTAGTATGTCCCTTCACCTCTCCTCTTCTAGTATGTCCCCTTCACCTCTCCCTTCTCTGTCCCCTTCAGTCTGTCCCCTTCACCTCTCCCCTCTTCTAGTCTGTCTCCCTCTTCTAGTCTGTCCCCTTCACCTCTCCCCTCTTCTAGTATGTCCCCTTCACCTCTCCCCTCTTCTAGTATGTCCCCTTCACCTCTCCCCTCTTCTAGTATGTCCCCTTCACCTCTCCCCTCTTCTAGTATGTCCCCTTCACCTCTCCCCTCTTCAAGTATGTCCCCTCCCTCTCCCTCTTCTAGTATGTCCCCTTCACCTCTCCCTCTTCTAGTATGTCCCCTTCACCTCTCCCTCTTCTAGTATGTCCCCTTCACCTCTCCCTCTTCTAGTATGTCCCCTTCCCTCTTCTACCTGTCCCCTTCACCTCTTCTTCTAGTATGTCCCCTTCACCTCTCCCTCTTCTAGTATGTCCCCTTCACCTCTCCCTCTTCTAGTATGTCCCCTTCACCTCTCCCCTCTTCTAGTATGTCCCCTTCACCTCTCCCCTCTTCTAGTATGTCCCCTTCACCTTCTTCTAGTATGTCCCCTTCACCTCTCCCCTCTTCTAGTATGTCCCCACCTCTCCCCTCTTCTAGTATGTCCCCTTCACCTCTCCTCTTCTAGTATGTCCCCTTCACCTCCCTCTTCTAGTATGTCCCCTCTTCTAGTATGTCCCCTTCACCTCTCCCTCTTCTAGTATGTCCCCTTCACCTCTCCCTCTTCTAGTATGTCCCCTTCACCTCTCCCTCTTCTAGTATGTCCCCTTCACCTCTCCCTCTTCTAGTATGTCCCCTTCACCTCTCCCTCTTCTAGTATGTCCCCTTCACCTCTCCCTCTTCTAGTATGTCCCCTTCACCTCTCCCTCTTCTAGTATGTCCCCTTCTCCCTCTTCTAGTATGTCCTCTTCCCTCTCCCCTCTTCTAGTATGTCCCCTTCACCTCTCCCCTCTTCTAGTATGTCCCCTTCACCTCTCCCCTCTTCTAGTGTGTCCCCTTCACCTCTTCCCTCTTCTAGTCTGTCCCCTTCATCTCTCCCCTCTTCTAGTATGTCCCCTTCACCTCTCCCCTCTTCTAGTATGTCCCCTCCACCTCTCCCCCTCTTCTAGTATGTCCCCTTCACCTCCCTCTTCCCCCTTCACCTCTCTTCTAGTATGTCCCCTTCTTCTAGTATGTCCTCTCCCTCTTTCTAGTATGTCCCCTTCACCTCTCCCTCTTCTAGTATGTCCCCTTCACCTCTCCCCTCTTCTAGTATGTCCCCTTCACCTCTCCCTCTTCTAGTATGTCCCCTTCACCTCTCCCCCTTTCTAGTATGTCCCCTTCACCTCTCCCTCTTCTAGTATGTCCCCTTCACCTCTCCCCCTCCCTCTTCTAGTATGTCCCCTTCCTCTCCCCCTCTCTCCCTCTTCTAGTATGTCCCCTTCACCTCTCCCTCTTCTAGTATGTCCCCTTCACCTCTCCCCTCTTCTAGTATGTCCCCTTCATCTAGTATGTCCCCTTCACCCCCTCTTCTAGTATGTCCCCTTCACCTCTCCCCTCTTCTAGTATGTCCCCTTCACCTCTCCCTCTTCTAGTATGTCCCCTTCACCTCTCCCTCTTCTAGTATGTCCCCTTCACCTCTCCCCTCTTCTAGTATGTCCCCTTCACCTCTCCCTCTTCTAGTATGTCCCCTTCACCTGTCCCCTCCCCCTCTTCTAGTATGTCCCCTTCCCTCTTCTAGTATGTCCCCTCTCCCCTCTTCTAGTATGTCCCCTTCACCTCTCCCCTCTTCTAGTATGTCCCCTTCACCTCTCCCCTCTTCTAGTATGTCCCCTTCACCTCTCCCTCTTCTAGTATGTCCCCTTCACCTCTCCCCCTCTTCTAGTATGTCCCCTTCACCTCTCCCTCTTCTAGTATGTCCCCTTCACCTCTCCCTCTTCTAGTATGTCCCCTTCACCTCTCCCTCTTCTAGTATGTCCCCTTCACCTCTCCCTCTTCTAGTATGTCCCCTTCACCTCTCCCCTCTTCTAGTATGTCCCCTTCACCTCTCCCCTCTTCTAGTATGTCCCCTTCACCTCTCCCTCTTCTAGTATGTCCCCTTCATCTCTCCCCTCTTCTAGTATGTCCCCTTCACCTCTCCCTCTTCTAGTATGTCCCCTTCACCTCTCCCTCTTCGTCTTTTCTCACCTGTCCTCTTTCTCCAAGCATGCTATCTCTTCTCTTTTTCTCTTGTCCTCCTCTCTGGTCCTCTTATGTGCTGTATCCATCTGCACACGCTCATTAATAGGCTTATAATCATGGGAGATGTAGTCCAGTAGCCATTCTACTCTCTCGCTGATGGACTTATCCAGGGACCTCCCTGAGCCAAGCACAGCTAACCACAACTTCTACAAGAACAACACAAGGGCATGTTCCTCTTACAGAATTTCTGAGCTGGCCTTTAGCCTTCAACAATGTATGCTATGGCATGAGACACTTACAATGAGGCAGCGACATTGGTGTCTGTTGACCAGTTTCTCCAGAGAGAGACAGTGTATCAGTTCCACCTCTCCCAGAGCCCCAGACAGGTCCTGCTTATTGGCAAGCCTATGAGTGAGAGTGTGAGAAAGAGCGTGAGAGAGAGCGAGAGTGAGAAAGCAAGAGAGAGAGAGAGAGAGAGAGATGGTTCAGGTAACGCAAATTAGGTCTCGGTTGTGGGCCGTTATCCACTCAATCTCTTAGTGCTGACACAGATGCATATGGCACACCTGACAACACACATGTCACAATATTATTTTGTTGTCATAACATCTACACATTAGGGAATGAGTCATCCAGCCAGTTAAAGCTGATGAATGCCCTTGTTTAGTATAAGCTGGTAATTATAATTCTGCTTTATTATGTGTTACTGTTGGTTGACATTCTATCCTCCACCCTGTGCTGGTTATGAATCCCATACACATATGGCTTTCATCCAACAAAAACATTCAGTGTTGGTCAGTGTTTTATTTTAGGTAACCATCTTTTTGATGACAACTGTTCAACACTCTAGAAACAGCCATTCTAAGGGTGTGGAGTAGGACCATGTCCTTTCCCTCCTCAAACGTTCCTGGAATTTCAGGACTTGTCAGAAACAATTTGCCAGCTATGCTCAGTAAAGCCGCTGGAGCCTGAGAAACACAATAGGGCCAGACCAGGGGCTTAGCTGGCAGGATGCACCATTACACATAGAAATGTAATGTATAGAGCTAAAGCAACTTATTCTATACATCTGAGTCATTGCTGTTCTACACATTATAGCTCTATTTGTTCTGTGATGAGGCTCCCTGTTGTTTGAGCAGCTCCTGGGGTAGAGTAGGAGTTGGAGTTCTCCCTATGTGCTCTCCCTTCTCCCACTGACTGAATATCCTTCCCTTCTTTCTTCAGATAGGCTAATCAGTTTCTCTCCCATTGGCCACAGAGAGTTCTACTTGAGAGAAAGGGTGTGGCCAGACTGGCAGAACCAGATTATCTGGGAAGTGAAGTTATTCCTCTGTTATAGCAGTTTTCTGGCTAACTGTTAACATAGAGGAAAACTAACAGAACAGGCACACCTGTGTACGACAGCTAACAGGTCTTTGAAGTGGAGGGCTAAGAAGATGCCATGAGGATTATGTTCAGGAGGATGGGATAAACATGTTGTTAACTTTATGGATACGTTATGGAGAAATTCCCTCTCCATGGCTTGGCTCAAGTGGCAGTTACATCCCTGGTCAAGAATAAAGGGTAGTTTCTAAGCATCAAGGACTACTAACTACAACAAGGACTACTAACTACAACAAGGACTACTAACCACAATAAGGACTACTAACTACAACAAGGACTACTAACTACAATAAGGTAAATAGAACAACTCATGCCTTCCTGCTTCTGGGAAGCTTTCCACTAGATGTTGGAACATTGCTGCAGGGACTTCAGCCACAAGAGCATTAGTAAGGTCGGGGCACTGATGTTGGGTGATTAGGCCTTGTTTGCAGTCTGCATTTCAATTAATCCCAAAGGTGTTCGATGGGGTTGAGGTCAGGCTCTTTGCAGGTCAGTCAAGTTCTTCCGCAACGATCTTTACAAACCCTTTCTGTACAGACCTCGCTTTGTGCATGGAGGCATTGTCATCCTGAAACAGGAAAGGCTCTTCCCCAAACTGTTGCCACAAAGTTGGAAGCATAGGATCATCTAGAATGGATTTGTATGCTGTAGCATTAAGATTTCATTTCACTTAAACTAAGGGGCCAAGCCCGAACCAGGAAAAAAATCTCCAGACCCTTATTCCTCCTCCACCAAACTTTACAGCCGGCACTATGCATTGGGGTAGGTAGCGTTCTCCTGGCATCCGCCAAACCCAGATTTGTCCAATGGTGAAGCGTGATTCATCACTTCAGAGTACAATGGCGGCGTGGTTTACACCAATCCATTGCACATTGTGATCTTAGACTTGTGTGTGGCTGCTCAGCCATGGAAACCGATTTCATTAAGCTCTCAATGAACAGTTATTGTGCTGAAGTTGCTTTCATAACTCGGTAGTGAGTGTTGCAACCGAGGAGAGATGATTTTTACACGCTGCGTGCTTCAGCTCTCGGCGGTCCCGTCCCGTGAACTTGTGTGACCTACCACTTTGCGGCTGAGCCGTTGTTGTTCCTAGATGTTTCCACTTCACAATAACAGCACTTACAGTTGACCGGGGCAGCTCTAGCAGGGGAGAAATTGTATGAACTGACTTTGTTGGAAATGTGGCATCCTATGATGGTGCCACGTTAAGTCATTGAGCTCTTCAGTACGGGCCATTCTACTGTCAATGTTTGTCTATGGAGATTGCATGGCTGTGTGCTCGATTTTATACACCTTGTCAGCAGTGGTGTGGCTGAAATAGCTGAATTCACAAATTTGAAGGGGTGTCTAACACTGTATTTTCTCAAGTGTACCGTGGGTATCACCCCTTGGATTTTTACACATTTTGTTGCATTACAAAGTGGGATTGAAATGCATTTAACTGTGTTTTATTAAAATTGTATTCATAAAAAACAAAACACTAATATACCTTGATTAAATAAGTATTCACCCCACTTAGTCGAAATAAACACTTTTGGCAGAAATTACAGCTTGTGTTGGATGAGCCCAAAACATAAGGCTTTGCGTTTAGGACAAATAGTTTATTCCTTTGCCATGTTTTTTTTTTACAGTATTACTTTAGTGCCTTGTTGCATTCAGGATGTTTTAGAATATGTTTAATCTGTATATGTGAAATCTTCTTTTCCCTCTGTCATTTAGGTCGTTATTATTATTTTACTACAATGTTTCCATCCCGTGTTCTCCCTTCACAGCCATTGAACTCTGTAGCTGTTTTAAAATGACCAATGGCCTCATGGTGACATCCCTGAACAGTTTCCTTCCTGTCCTGCAGCGACTCTCTTTGTTTTGTCTAGTCAGTTGAATATATCATCCACAGCATAATTATTCATTTTATTTCACACAGAGTGAGTACATGTCATTTATTATATGATTTGTAAGACAATAAATAGTCCCCAACGAATTTAGGCTTGCCTAAACAAAAGGGGTGAATCATTTTGCAACAACTATATTTGAGTCATTACATTTTTATTATTTTGCTAACATTTGTAGAATGTTCTTTTAACTTTGACATCATGGAGTATTTTGTGTAGATCAATGACAAAAATCCCAACCATTTCAATCGCACTTTGTCACACAACTAAATCCATTTCAATCCCACTTTGTCACACAACTAAATCCATTTCAATCCCACTTTGTCACACAACTAAATCCATTTCAATCCCACTTTGTCACACAACTAAATCCATTTCAATCCCACTTTGTCACACAACTAAATCCATTTCAATCCCACTTTGTCACACAACTAAATCCATTTCAATCGCACTTTGTCACACAACTAAATCCATTTCAATCCCACTTTGTCACACAACTAAATCCATTTCAATCCCACTTTGTCACACAACTAAATCCATTTCAATCCCACTTTGTCACACAACTAAATCCATTTCAATCGCACTTTGTCGCACTTTTTCAATCCCACTTTGTCACACAACTAAATCCATTTCAATCCCACTTTGTCACACAACTAAATCCATTTCAATCCCACTTTGTCACACAACTAAATCCATTTCAATCCCACTTTGTCACACAACTAAATCCATTTCAATCCCACTTTGTCACACAACTAAATCCATTTCAATCGCACTTTGTCACACAACTAAATCCATTTCAATCCCACTTTGTCACACAACTAAATCCATTTCAATCCCACTTTGTCACACAACTAAATCCATTTCAATCCCACTTTGTCACACAACTAAATCCATTTCAATCGCACTTTGTCACACAACTAAATCCATTTCAATCCCACTTTGTCACACAACTAAATCCATTTCAATCCCACTTTGTCACACAACTAAATCCATTTCAATCCCACTTTGTCACACAACTAAATCCATTTCAATCCCACTTTGTCACACAACTAAATCCATTTCAATCGCACTTTGTCACACAACTAAATCCATTTCAATCCCACAACTAAATCCATTTCAATCCCACTTTGTCACACAACTAAATCCAAAAGTGGTGAATACTTATGATACCCACTATATACTATTACTCTGTCAGATGAAATTCAAGGTTCTCAAGAACACAAAAAGTTGGGCTTCAATGTTAATTCATTTGTTATGAGCTCAGTTGTTTTGACAAAAGAGGACATTTCTTCATCCAATTCACCTCAACAGAGCAGCTGCATTATGCTGACAAATGAATGTGAACAGTTAGCTCCCTCATAAACTCTGTGACAGTTGAACAGATGGAAATTTGGAAAGCAGTCAGAGAACATATCAAACCATAGCAACATTCAGACAGAGTTTATGCAGGCCCTGGTTTTCAGGCTAAATCTCACATTGTTCTAGAATCGGTTGAGTAATGTCTGAATCACAGAGTTACAATAACCAGAACGGATAAGGCCTTTGCCTGGGCTATGGGAGATAAAGTCAATGACCGACCATTCAAAGTCGACTTGATTGGAAATGTATGATCTAGTAGTTGTAATCCTACAGTTTTAATGTGACATCCTGCCTAGAGAAGGTCAGAGGAGGTCTGTTGTGTTAGAATAGGCCTCCCACTTTAGCACTGCTGTAGTCTAAGCACAGAGAACAATGACCACTCTTACATTCATAAACCCAGTCTATGGGATTGTAATGGCTACACCACACACACACACACACACACACACACACAAGCGAAAGGGTTTTTCATGGGCTTTCCTTTTTGTAATCTATCCGGTAATTGGATAGTCTGTGATTCCAATACTACATTTCATTCAAAACACACATTCTGTTCACTCCACCCATTCTAACGGTTCAGGTCCAGCTAGCACATTTGGTTCCTTCAAAGTTGTGGGAATGTACATTTTTGGTTTCCCATTGGTTGGGAATCAAGCCATAAGTTTCCTGACTGGTAAAACTGTTGTTGTTTTTACATTCTGAGAACGGAAGTGAAAATGTCGCCTGTTCAGTGAATGTTCCTTTTTAGAATGTCTCACTACTTGAACGTTTTCTCGGTAGGTTTTATTAACGGAAAGTCTAGGTTGTTTGGGGATTTTTGAATAACTTGAAAACTTCCACTGAATGGTTCAATAAGACTTTTAATAACCAGCTTAGTTGAACGGTTTTGAACTCAAAACACAGATAGGACACATGGAAATGCGTCGGTGGAATTTGAACCTATAATCTTCTGGAATTAGTCCACCGTGCCACCAGTCTGGAGCAAGCATGTCATGTTTATTTATGCATACAAAACTGTTTCAAACAGACCCCATTTGAAAGGAAACAAGCCCTCATTAAGATCAACACACTTAACAAGATGGGAGATAGAGAGAGTTTTGTTGATGCTGAGAACGGAATGGATACTGAACAAAAATATAAACGCAACACGCAACAATTTCATTGATTTTACTGAGACACAGTTCATATGAGGAAATCAGTCGATTGAAATAAATTGATTAAGCCCCAAATCTATGTATTTCACATGACTGGGAAAACAGATATGCATATGTTGGTCACAGATACCTTAAAAAATAATAGACCTCACAATGGGCCTTAGGATCTCGTCACAGTGTGTTTGTGCATTCCAATTGCCATCAATAAAATGCTATTGTGTTCGTTGTACGTAGCTTATGCCTAGCCATATCATAACCCCACCACCACTATGGAGCACTCTGTTCACAGTGTTGACATCAGCAAACCGCTCGCCCACACAATGCCATATACGTGGTCTGACCAGGCCTAAAACGACCTTGGAGGCAGCTCTGGTGGAAATTTCTGCAGTCAGCATTCCAATTTCACGCTCCCTCAAAACTTGAGACATCTGTGGCATTGTGTTTTGTGACAAAAATTCACATTTTAGTGTGGCCTTTCATTGTCTTCAGCACAAGGTGCACCTGTGTAATGATCATGCTGTTTAATAAGATTCTTGATATGCCACACCTGTCAGGTGGATGGATTATTAAATCTAACCATGTTTGAACTGTTAAGAAACGTTCTGTTATTCCTTGTGTAGTCTTAACATTCTGTATACTCCCCTTGTCCTGAGGGTCAAAAATGACCTGCCTTCATTAAACCCCCAAAATAAAGCAGCTTAATTGAATTTTAAACCCCAAATCTATTTTGCAAGTCCAGGATGATGGCTGGCTTCCTGTCCTCATGGTCACTGATCTCAGCCGTTTTGTGCAGTGTGCTCAGGAGGACCACATTATTTTTCCTCTTTGGAAGGTAAGAAACTAGAGTGGTGGTGGGGGTGAAGGCAAACTTTGAGAAGGCCTCTCTCCCCCTTGTTGTGAGGAGTGCAGGGGGGAGCTCAAGCTTGTTCTTTCTAACTGTGCCAACCATGGTGATCGTCCTCTTCAGGAGCTGCTGGCTGAAATCAATCAGTAGCACACATAATCTCAATTTCTCATTGTGTGTGTGTGTGTGTGTGTGTGTGTGTGTGTGTGTGTGTGTGTGTGTGTGTGTGTGTGTGTGTGTGTGTGTGTGTGTGTGTGTGTGTGTGTGTGTGTGTGTGTGTGTGTGTGTGTGTGTGTCTCATTGTGTGTGTGTAACTGCCGGGTCAAAAATGACCCTAAGACAATCTTTGTACCCTGCTGGTGTACAGCTTTCAAGGAAATATGAAAAAAGGCGATGTTTCACTTTTTCTAATGTTGGGGTCACCTTAGGAAAAGTAATCAAATTTCAAGTTGAAACAATACCATTTAGGGCGTTTTCTCTGCTGTTAACCTGTCTAGGACTGTTGGCTAGCGGACCCCTCGCCAACAGCCAATGAAATTGCAGGGCGCCAAATACAAATCAACAGAAATCTCATAAATCAAATTTCTCAAACATAGACGTATTAGGCACCATTTTAAAGATACAATTCTCGTTAGTCCAGCCACAGTGTCTGATTTCAAAAATGCTTTACAGAGAAAGCTCCACAAACGATTATGTTAGGTCACCACCAACTCACAGAAAAACCCAACCATTTTTCCAGACAAAGAGAGTTATCACAAAAAGCACAAATAGAGATAAAATGAATCACTAACCTTTGATGATCTTCATCAGATGACACTCATAGGACTTCATGTTACACAATACATATATGTTTTGTTCGGTAAAGTTCATATTTCTATCCAAAATCTTATTTTACATTGGCGTGTTACGTTCAGTAGTTCCAAAACATGCAGTGATATTGCAGAGAGCCACATGAATTCACAGAAATACTCATTATAAATGTCAATGAAAATATAATTTTTCTAAAGTGTTTAGGCTCTGTTCTGTGGTGTTAACTTTACCAAAAGGCCTCAACTGACAGG
>NC_068427.1:28297494-28329994 GCF_023373465.1 Oncorhynchus keta | reverse complement strand
AAACATGGTATGATAGCTCCATCCTGGTGCCATAGTAGACTTATTCCATGGATAAAACCAGAAGGTTAAAGGTTTGAATCTCACTGATGCTGTGCTTGTCACAGAAAACAAAATGTTTGCGTGATACATGGCTGAGGAAATACATTTCCATGTGTCCTATCTGTGCATCAATAAAGTTAACCCCAAAGAAGCTAACAGTGTTTTTGAAACATTTAAGGAAGTTATTAAAAAATGTCTAAATAACCTCAGGGCATTAATAACACCTAAGACGTTCTCATAACCTCCCTGCAACCTAAACATTTACATTACATTTAAGTCATTTAGCAGACGCTCTTATCCAGAGCGACTTACAAATTGGTGCATACACCTTATGACATCCAGTGGAACAGCCACTTACAATAGTGCATCTAAATCTTTTTAGGGGGGGAGAAGGATTACTTAGCCTATCTTAGGTATTCCTTAAAGAGGTGGGGTTTCAGGTGTCTCCGGAAGGTGGTGATTGACTCCGCTGTCCTGGCGTCGTGAGGGAGTTTGTTCCACCATTGGGGGGCCAGAGCAGCGAACAGTTTTGACTGGGCTGAGCGGGAACTGTACTTCCTCAGTGGTAGGGAGGCGAGCAGGCCAGAGGTGGATGAACGCAGTGCCCTTGTTTGGGTGTAGGGCCTGATCAGAGCCTGGAGGTACTGAGGTGCCGTTCCCCTCACAGCTCCGTAGGCAAGCACCATGGTCTTGTAGCGGATGCGAGCTTCAACTGGAAGCCAGTGGAGAGAGCGGAGGAGCGGGGTGACGTGAGAGAACTTGGGAAGGTTGAACACCAGACGGGCTGCGGCGTTCTGGATGAGTTGTAGGGGTTTAATGGCACAGGCAGGGAGCCCAGCCAACAGCGAGTTGCAGTAATCAAGACGGGAGATGACAAGTGCCTGGATTAGGACCTGCGCCGCTTCCTGTGTGAGGCAGGGTCGTACTCTGCGGATGTTGTAGAGCATGAACCTACAGGAACGGGACACCGCCTTGATGTTAGTTGAGAACGACAGGGTGTTCCCTGTGGATGTTCCCTGTGGATGTTCCCTGTGGATGTTCCCTGTGGATGCAACATTTTCACTTATTTTCTCATAATGTTTAAAAACCGTTACATTTTACTGTTCAGGAAACTTATGGATTTGTTCCCACAACCAATGTGAAACCAAAAACATACGTTCCCACAACTTCCAAGAAACCAAATGTGTTAGCGGGGTTGCGATGCTATAAACAAACAAAGTGAAGATAGACGCGATTCCAATTCAAAGTGGACACACCAATGTAAATATTTACCTCATACAATCTTGAGTTCCTCATTGTAATGATGATTAATTGGGATGAACAAGAAAGGAAAGGTCACCTGATAAAAAGTGTTGACTGAAACGGCTTTGTTCAAAACAGTGTTTTGGTCTTCTCTTTAGGCATACCCATAAACAGTGTTTTGGTCTTCTCTTTAGGCATACCCATAAACAGTGTTTTGGTCTTCTCTTTAGGCATACCCATAAACAGTGTTTTGGTCTTCTCTTTAGGCATACCCATAAACAGTGTTTTGGTCTTCTCTTTAGGCATACCCATTAACAGTGTTTTGGTCTTCTCTTTAGGCATACCCATAAACAGTGTTTTGGTCTTCTCTTTAGGCATACCCATAAACAGTGTTTTGGTCTTCTCTTTAGGCATACCCATAAACAGTGTTTTGGTCTTCTCTTTAGGCATACCCATAAACAGTGTTTTGGTCTTCTCTTTAGGCATACCCATAAACAGTGTTTTGGTCTTCTTTTAGGCATACCCATAAACAGTGTTTTGGTCTTCTCTTTAGGCATACCCATAAACAGTGTTTTGGTCTTCTCTTTAGGCATACCCATAAACAGTGTTTTGGTCTTCTTTTAGGCATACCCATAAACAGTGTTTTGTCTTCTTTAGGCATACCCATAAACAGTGTTTTGGTCTTCTCTTTAGGCATACCCGTAAACAGTGTGTTGGTCTTCTCTTTAGGCATACCCGTAAACAGTGTTTTGGTCTTCTCTTTAGGCATACCCATAAACAGTGTTTTGGTCTTCTCTTTAGGCATACCCATAAACAGTGTTTTGGTCTTCTCTTTAGGCATACCCATAAACAGTGTTTTGGTCTTCTCTTTAGGCATACCCATAAACAGTGTTTTGGTCTTCTCTTTAGGCATACCCATAAACAGTGTTTTGGTCTTCTCTTTAGGCATACCCATAAACAGTGTTTTGGTCTTCTCTTTAGGCATACCCATAAACAGTGTTTTGGTCTTCTCTTTAGGCATACCCATAAACAGTGTTTTGGTCTTCTCTTTAGGCATACCCGTAAACAGTGTGTTGGTCTTCTCTTTAGGCATACCCGTAAACAGTGTTTTGGTCTTCTCTTTAGGCATACCCATAAACAGTGTTTTGGTCTTCTCTTTAGGCATACCCATAAACAGTGTTTTGGTCTTCTCTTTAGGCATACCCATAAACAGTGTTTTGGTCTTCTCTTTAGGCATACCCATAAACAGTGTTTTGGTCTTCTCTTTAGGCATACCCATAAACAGTGTTTTGGTCTTCTCTTTAGGCATACCCATAAACAGTGTTTTGGTCTTCTCTTTAGGCATACCCATAAACAGTGTTTTGGTCTTCTCTTTAGGCATACCCATAAACAGTGTTTTGGTCTTCTCTTTAGGCATACCCATAAACAGTGTTTTGGTCTTCTCTTTAGGCATACCCATAAACAGTGTTTTGGTCTTCTCTTTAGGCATACCCATAAACAGTGTTTTGGTCTTCTCTTTAGGCATACCCATAAACAGTGTTTTGGTCTTCTCTTTAGGCATACCCATAAACAGTGTTTTGGTCTTCTCTTTAGGCATACCCATAAACAGTGCATTCGGAAAGTATTCAGACCCCTTGACTTTTTCCATATTTTTCTACGTTACAGCCTTGTTCTAAAATGTTTAGGCTCTGTTCTGTGGTGCTAACTTTACCAAAAGGCCTCAACTGACAGGTTCTGCTATCCTCCTGAGGGAACTCCACTCTGACCATGAGGGACCGTCTGGAGGAGCTGCGTCAGAGGGCCCAGGAGTTCCGGGAGGCAAGAAACAAGGCAGATGAGACCCCATTCCCTGAGGAAGACCCTGACTCAGATAACCCAGCGTGGGTTAGTGTCGCCACCCGGCAGCAGGCTGTGGTGTTTGAGGAGGAACCAGTCCTGGACAACTTCCTGTCCGAGGCTCAGCATATCCGCGGTGACATCACTGAGCTCGAAACCGAGGTGAGTGATCTTACACATTCCTCCTAAGAGTGGTATACACCATTCGATCCTCAAAGCCTGCACCTTAGTTGGACTGCAACTTAATGTCCATGATAATACTGTGGTGAATTCCGGAGGTGGAAGGATGTTCTATAAATCCTTGTTGTTCATTTATAGTTTGACTGACTCCTCTTCTCCATCTCCCCAGGTGAAGAAGTTCAGCCAGCATCAAAGGAGCCTGGTGGCAGCCATGCGTCGTTTCAGTGTGATGAAGAAGGAGAGCAGTGTGACGAGGGACATCAAGCTGCAGGCAGAGAGCATCCACAAACGGATGGACGCCCTCTCCAAGAAGGCACCGACTTTAGAAGACATGCAGGGACTGGCTACAGCCACTACACGCATCCAACGCTCCCAACACGCAGCACTACACAGACAATTCCAGCAGGTCACCCTCCAAAAGTTATTAGAACCTTTTATTTCAATGGTGTTTTTCTGATGTGTTCGATAACACATACACATAAGCGTAAAAATATTTGTTGACTTTAGTTTGCACATGGTGGCCTTCTTGAATATCCGCTCGCACTAGCTAAGCTAACAGTGAACAGAAATGTCTGTTTCTGGTCTAAAGTATTTTTCCCTCTTTTATCACTTCCAGGTGATGCGTTTGTACAACGACTCCATTCTCAATAAACAGGAGCGGTGTAAACACTTCATCATCCGGCAGCTGGAGGTGTCTGGTCGCGACGTCACCGAGGAGGAAGTGGACGAAATGGTTTCTGCGGGGAAGTGGGAGGTGTTTAACCAGAACCTCCTCAACAATGAACGCATCACACGCTCTAAGCTGTCTGAGATCGAGCAGAGACACAAGGTAAGCGTGATGACATTAACATAGAAAAGTTTTGTAAGAGAATGCGAGACTATGTTATCTAAGCAAAGAGAAGACTTTGAAATCCTTCAGTAAGGGAGATCTACAGTAGGCCTCGTATGTCTGTGACAGACAAACACTAATATTGGCTCTAATTTAGACCAATTTCACTGTCTATTCAGACAACTCCTTGACTAACGTTCAGTCCTAATCTTTTCTGTAACTACTATAGGAGCTGGTGAATCTGGAGAGCAACATGAAAGATCTGAGAGATCTGTTCATGGATGTCTTTATGTTGGTGGAAGAGCAGGGAGACTACATAGACCACATCCAGACCAGCGTAGAGAAGACACAGGACTATGTCACCGTCAGTAACGAGAAGTTTAAAATGGCTGCCAGGTACAAGAAAAATAACCCTTTGAGGAGGCTGTGCTGCTGTTGCTGCCCCTGGAGGTGATGCACATAGAGGAAAGACTGGAGACTGGAGATGCCCCTGGAGGTTTTTCAGATGGGGAGAGGAAGAGTTCTGCAGGTGGCATTTCACTTATAAGAATCTTCAGAGGAGACCGCGTGAATCAGGCCTTCGTAGTCGAATTGCTGCAAAGAAACCACTACTAAAGAACACCAATAAGAATAAGAGACCTGCTTGTGCCAAGAAACCCGAGCAATGGACATTAGACCAGTAGTAATCTGTCCTTTGGTCTGATGAGTACAAATTTGAGATTTTTGTTTCCAACCTCCGTGTCTTTGTGAGACACAGAGTAAGTGAACAGATGATCTCTGCATGTGTGGTTCCCACCATGAAGCTTGGAGGGGAGGTGTGATGGTGTGTGGGTGTTTTGCTGGTGACACTGTCAGTGATTTATGTAGAATTCAAGGCACACTTAACCAGCATGACTACCATAGCATTCTGCAGCGATACGCCATCCCATCTGGTTTAGTGGGACTATCATTTGTTTTTCAGATGACCTGGCCTCCACAATCATCTGACCTCCACCCAATTGAGATGGTGCTCAGCATATGTGGAAACTCCTTCCAAATAGTTGGAAAAGCATTCCAGGTGAAGCTGGTTGAGAGAATGCCAAGAGTGTACAAAGCTGTCATCAAGGGTGGCTACTTTGAAGAATCTAAAATATAAATATTTGTCTTGGTTACTACATGGTTACCATATGTGATATTTCATGGTTTTGATGTCTTCACTATTATTCTACAATGTAAAAAAAAAAAGTGAAAATAAAGAAAAACTTTGAATGAGTGGGTGTGTCCAAATGTTTGACTGGTACTCTACATATGAATGCATTTACCTGTGGGTTTCACTTCAAATCAGGCAAGCTCAATGGAAAGTCTGTAATATTTCAAAATCTCATTGTGGATTACGTTATTTCACTGTGGTTATATGTTTGATCACTTTTTATTTCGTTAAGGCCATTTAACATTTCAGAAGATGGCTTTCAGACAAAGACATGAAGATTAAAACTCTCTGACTGTGAACAAACATCCTGTGTTAGGTAAAACTATGACACATTTAAATGTGTCACTGTGCTTTGTCATAGCAGCAGCAGTGTGGGAGTGTACTTCATTAAATACTGATATGTCTCACAGTGAACACAGGGGAATGCCCGGTCATGAGTATATGGCCAAGTATGGGGGACACGTTTATGTGTGTGTGTGTTTGTCAAGTCCTCAAGAATAGTAAACCAACTAAAATTCAGAGAAGTGAAGATATTTTGACGGTCCTCACTTGTAAAAAAAAAGCTATTTTAGGCTTAGGGGTTAGGGTTAGAATTAGGGTTTAGGTTAAAATTAGGGTTAAGCGTTAGATTTAGGGTTAGGGTTAGGGATTAACGTTAAGGTTAAGGTTAAGGTTAGGGTTAGGGTTAGGGTTAGGGAAAATAGGATTTTGAATGGGAATCAATTGTTGATCCCCAAAATTCATCACAAGTATAGTGTGTGTGTGTGTGTGTGTGTGTGTGTGTGTGTGTGTGTGTGTGTGTGTGTGTGTGTGTGTGTGTGTGTGTGTGTGTGTGTGTGTGTGTGTGTGTGTGTGTGTGTGTGTGTGTGTGTGTGTGTGTGTGTGTGTGTGTGTGTGTGTCAACAGTGGACCCGGGTGTCTGATGTCAGAGTCTACACAGAGGACAGGGTGTTCATGGACCTGACTGGTAACACAGGTTTAACTGATATCATAGAACAGGATGTGTCTAGATACACACTGCAGGGCACAGGGAGGATATCAACACATGTAGAAAGGTGGGTCAGCTCTGACACAGCTGAACAGGACACACAATGCTTTCCGAAGGTATTCAAACCCCTTGGCTTTTTCCACATTTTATTACGTTACAGCCTTATTCTAAAATTCATGAAATGTTTTTTCTTCCTCATCAATCTACACTCAATACACCATAATGACAAAGTGAAAATAGGTTTTTAGATTTTTTTGCAAATGTATTAGAAATGTAAAAAACTTTACAAAAAATCAGACCATTTTACTCAGTACTTTGTTGAAGCACCTTTAGCATCGTTTACAGCCTAGAGTCTTCCTGGGTATAACGGTACAAGCTTGGCACACCTGTATTTGGGGAGTTTCTCCCATTCTTCCCCGCCGATTTTCTCAAGCTCTGTCATGTTGGATTGTGAGCATCGCTGCACAGCTATTTGCAGGTCATCAAACCAAAGAATCTTGTTTCTCAATCTTGTTTCTCTCTTTTCTGGTCCATTCAGTGCCTTTTGGCAAACTCCAAGCTGGCTGTCATGTGCTTTTTAGTGAGAAGCAGCTTCCGTCTGGCCACTCTACCAAATAGGCCTGATTGGTGGAGTGCTGCAGAGATGGTTGTACTTCTGGAAGGTTCTCCCATCTCAACAGAGGAACTCTGGAGCTCTGTCAGAGTGACCATCGGGTTTTTGGTCACTTCCGTGACCAAGGCCCTTCTCTCCCGATTGCTCAGTTGGGCCGGGTGGCCAGCTCTAGGAAGAATCTTGATGGTTCCAAACTTCTTCCATTTAAGAATGATGGAGGCCACTGTGTTCTTTGGGACCTTCAATGCTGCAAAACATTTTTGGTACCCTGTGCCTCGACACAATCCTGTCTTGGAGCTCTACTGACAATTCCTTCGACCTTGTGGTTTGTTTTTTTCTCTGACACGCACTGTCAACTGTAGTATCTTATATAGACAGGTGTGTGCCTTTCCAAATCATGTCCAATCAATTGAATTTACCAGAGGTGGACTCATATCAAGTTGTAGAAACTTCTCAAGGACATCTCACCCTTCTCTGGTCTACGTATGCCTACTTAGGCACTTTCCACCACCATCCCCTATTCACCATTAGGAGTACATTAAACTGTTTCGGAGTAACAACCCTGCCACCAAGTGGCTACAGGGAGAAGTACAACAGGAAGCAAAACATTTAGTTCACATCTGAAAGTTCTGTATCAAATAGTACAGAAAAATCAAGTTTATCCCTGGTTGAGTTACTCACAGTAGAACAGCCTTGCCAGCGATGTGGGTGTGCTGTAGGACGTCAGTGATGGCGACCCTGGTGTCTTGGAGGCTTTTGTGAATCGACCACAGATCGACCACAAACACCAGACCATGTGACTGGGTATAGTAGCTCCCCAACATAGCCCTGCCCAGCCACCCCGCCCCCCCAACCAAGTCATAAAAGGTCACTTTACACCCCCCCAAACACAGCTCAGCCACAGACACTCCATCCACAAGGGTCTGGTCACTCATGTTCTCTGTGAAAGAGCAGAAATTTCACTCACTAATACTCTTCAAGATCATAAGTTACATAACTGTTACATGTCAAACTTATTTTGAAGTTACTGTCTGTCTTTGTGTATCAGGGATCAGTCAGTCTGTGAAGTTGTAAGATGTTCTTCCGTAACATCTGAGCAAAGTCAAAGTGTGTCTGAGAGAACAACCATCTGTGGTAAGTCCAGTTATCTGTCATTGTTGTGTGTTGTAGCCTGTGCTAAATCAGACTGGATGACTGAAGCAGACGACACAACAGTCTCTAGTCCCTTGTCACAGCTGTTAAAGGGATAGATCACCCAAATACCAAAGACTGACGTTTTCATACTCGTCAGACTTTTATTATTGGATGAAGAATCTCAACTGTAAGTCTATGCGAGAATAAAGTTGATGTTACTGTATGAGAGAGAGGCTCACCTCCCTGTAGATCTGTGATTATTGTGGTCTTCCCTGTGTTGTCCAGACCCACCACCACCAGTCACTTTCCTGCTGGATAGAAAATAACAACACAATGAAAGTTAGGTTTATAGTACACAGGTAGATAGCACGGTTGTGACTAAAGGGAGTACAGATTCAAGCAAAAGTGAATTTTTGTGACAAGTTAGTAGAGCATTTTGGCTAACCCTAATCCTTTTCCTAACCTTAGTCTTAGTATCCTAAATTCTGCTAACCTGCTATGAATATGCCCCTTCCGGTCATAGCTGTACTCCCTCTAGTCAGAACCAGACAGCACAGGAAGACTAATGTGTCACCTCTATTCACCTAACAGCTTCTCTGCACCAGTTACAACAGAGCATCCTGACCAAATATCTCCTGACTAGCTATTATAGTCAAACTGGGGAAAGATGCTAATTTGATGAGGCAGATAGACTGTAATGGTGGTCATTGTCTCTTTGTCATTCTACAGGGTGTGTTGTGTGATGGACATAGAATTCAACACGTAGAATTCAAAATATTCCTAGAACTGAGGAGTCCATTGTTGTGGTGTTGTAGAATGTGAAGTGTCACTCACAAAGTTCCAAAATGTGATAGAGAGAGTCTTTTTCTCCCCCACTTGTTTTATTACCTCCTCTAATGACTGTTCTTCTCTGTTTCAGCTGTGGCAGAGTACAGAGAGAAAATACAACAGCAGGTGGCACTGCTGTCAAATAATTGTGTAAAGTGGAGAGACGAGCAAGAATGGACAACTAACTACCTGGGTCAAAGATGCATTACTCTGTTGTTTGTATTTTGTATTTGAATTATGACCTACCTACTGAAACCACATTAGATTCGTATATTTTATTCAGCACAATTTACATACCGGTTCGATGTTGCTGCTTCATTACAACTCAATATGAATATTTTGTGACTTGTGTTGCATGTTGATCATGTTGATTAATTTACAACATGATAATAAACCCAGCCTGCTGAGCTGTCATGGCTCGGTTGAAAATCACATCACCATGAACACCAGAGATATTAACACGGACGTCTGTTAATAAAACATGTCTCTGTGGAGGCCTTCTTCAGTGACCTAGTCACGGTTTGAGGCGGTTGGAGGGGTACAGTGAGACCCCCTACAGGTTAGTCCTGTCTTTAATGAGACAGAAAGGCACACACACACACACACACACACACACACACACACACACACACACACACACACACACACACACACACACACACACACACACACACACACACACACACACACACACACACACACACACACACACTTACCACTGGGCCTCCGGCGTTCATCAGCTCTGATAGACAACACTGACAGCAGCAGAACATCAGATTCATCCAGCCCATCCAGCATATATTTACTGTACTGTAGTTGAGCCATTTTTTACATTCAGCATCACTCCTTCAAGTGAAATATAGTATTCTTTCTAGCATAGATATCTACATATATTTCAGGATGTTGTTTATCCCTGGAAATAATCAGAATTCATGTAAACATCACAGATTTGAAAACATACCATGTCCAAAAAAGGGTTCTCTTGGCACACCTTGCCCTAGGTATGGGGTAAATTGAGCCGTGGGGCAGGGTAAGTTAAGCCGCCTACACATTTCTGTACTGAACAAAATATTGCCACTCCCTTTTTAAAACTATGTTCATCTTTATTTTCCAAACACAATTCAACACAATCACATATGCTCTTTTAACACCTCACAAACACTCTTAACATAGACCAGGCCCTGTTGTTACCTCACATCCCAGCGATATTGCCTTGCATTACACCTGGGAGAAAACATTTACATTTGCTAACCTTGCCATTTCCTCGACCATTAGCTTACCTTACCCCAACGCAAACACTTTGAATATATATACTTTGACCACACAGCTACAATAATGGAATTTCATACTAGGTTTAGGACCTCATATTGAAGCTCATAGAGACCCCAACTGATAGATAGAACTATTATCTACTTTGATTAATATACAATCATTATGAAACTTCTAACACAATAAATTCATTTGACTTGGTGAACAAAATATTTTTGGGGTCCTAACTTGCTTACCACTTTTTCCATGTAAAACATTTTTTCAAAAGCCCGACCATCCCACTCATCCTTAAATTATTGACTGCATTATTTAGCATAATGACATCAATACCAGATACATATGTTTCCATCAGCTGTACCTGGAGTCAGCAATATAGCATTTTGTCATAAGTGAAATTCACTTTTCATCTGTATGATATTTTTGTCCTTTGGAAAATAGTTTAGAAGCAATTGGAAGTCATTAAAAATGATTGCATTTCCCTTGTTATGCAATGACAATACAGATAACAGGTCATCTGATCCAGTCTCCCTGATATACTATACTCTACACTATCATCTAGTTCAACACAAAGTGATTACTGGGCACTCCGGCTGTATAATTCTATTTGCTCTGATTACTCTACAGGGCCAAGCTGCAGTCATACGGATGGGGGAATGCTTTCAGCACACATTCGGCTTCTACCACAATCATAATGGAAACGTTGTACATTGTGTATACTATGTAGGTAGATCAAGACGCTCTCTTGAAAGGTCGTCCTCTTTCATATCTCTCTGTGTGTGTTATGTGTGTTATGTGTGTTGTGTGTGTTGTGTGTTGTGTGTGTGTCATGTGTGTTGTGTGTGTTGTGTGTGTCATGTGTGTTGTGTGTGTTGTGTGTGTTGTGTGTGTGTTATATGTGTTGTGTGTGTGTCATGTGTGTGTGTTATGTGTGTTGTGTGTGTTACGTGTGTTCTGTGTGTGTTATGTGTGTTGTGTGTGTGTTATGTGTGTTGTGTGTGTGTCATGTGTGTTGTGTGTGTTGTGTGTGTGTTATGTGTGTTGTGTGTGTGTCATGTGTGTTGTGTGTGTGTGTTATGTGTGTTGTGTGTGTTACGTGTGTTCTGTGTGTGTTATGTGTGTTGTGTGTGTGTTATGTGTGTTGTGTGTGTGTCATGTGTGTTGTGTGTGTGTTATGTGTGTTGTGTGTGTTCTGTGTGTGTTATGTGTGTTGTGTGTGTTCTGTGTGTGTTATGTGTGTTGTGTGTGTGTGTTATGTGTGTTGTGTGTGTTGTGTGTGTGTTATGTGTGTTGTGTGTGTGTCATGTGTGTTGTGTGTGTGTCATGTGTGTTGCGTGTGTGTCATGTGTGTTGTGTGTTACGTGTGTTCTGTGTGTGTTATGTGGGGCGGCAGGGTAGCCTAGTGGTTAGAGCGTTGGACTGGTAACCGGAAGGTAACCGGAAGGTAGCCGGAAGGTCGCCGGAAGGTAACCGGAAGGTAACCGGAAGGTAACCGGAAGGTTGCAAGTTTGAATCCCTGAGCTGACAAGGTACAAATCTGTCGTTCTGCCCCTGAACAGGCAGTTAACCCACTGTTCCTAGGCCGTCATTGAAAATAAGAATTTGTTCTTAACTGACTTGCCTAGTAAAATAAAATAAAAAATATCAGGCCGGCCTGCTTTGTACCAGAGGGAATGCTGAGAAGTGTTATTTTGCAGACTCATTTTAGATTAAAGAGATTTTGAAAAGAATGGAGAGTCGAATTAAAAGACAGAAATTGGCCGCTTTTAGGGACATATTATAGCTCACATTATCGCAGTAAAATGTATTCATATTATTACATTCCCCACAATGCTTTCACATCAGTGTAGACTATTCTCAGTAGTTGAAATGGCCAGGGATCAAAGCTGTCATGTGATAACGGAGTGGAGTACCTCTTCCTAAAGTCACCTCTGATCCAAGAAACCTCCTGAAACTCTGCCATTCTCTCATTCGACCGAAACGGCGCTCTGAGAGCTTGGACACTTGGCCAGTGTCTGTGTGTGCGTGTGTGGATCATCAATGAGGTATGCTGCACCTGGAACAGACCAAAGGTTTTCCCAGCCGCAGGAAACACACACACACCCCGTGATGTGACTGTCCCAGTGTGACAGTGCGATTCACAGATTTACATATGACAACCTCTCTTTGAACTGAGGCAGGTCGGAAGATTTCTACATCTGAATCTACATCCAATGATTTATTTACCATCGCTGCTCATTAGGGGAACAAGGGGAGGACAAAAGGAGAGGCTATACGGTGTGACTACAGGATGTCTGTCTGAAAGAGAGAGATGTGACTCACTAGTTGTCATATGTGTGATTATTCCTCCAGTCTCAGAATGAAGTGAAGGAAGAAGGATTTCTCAGTGCAGTTAGGAAACAGGTGCAGAAGGTGAGTTTAATAATTGTCAGCATTACAAGCGAAAAGAAGAGACGAAAAGAAAAGCGTACTGAACATAACCAAAACCTATACTGCCTAATGACTGAGGCTTACTGAGGGCCATGTGAAGGTAGAGTAATCAGGGTGGAGAAGTCCAGGTGTGTTTATCGATGGGTAGCAGGTGTGCACAATGTGGGTTGCCAGGTATGCACAATGTGGGTTGCCAGGACCGGTGGTTAGTGGACCGTTGGTTAGTAAACCGTTGAAGTCGAGTGCCGGAACGGGGACGGGGGAGTAGGTGTGACAAAATGTCAAGTTCGAACGTTTATTCACCATGTGCACAGGATACAACAGGTGTAAAACAGTACAGTGAAATTCTTACGTTGAGACCTCTTTCCCAACAACTCAGTGATAATAATATAGATAGATAATAATAGAAAATATAGTCATAAAATTGAATTAAAATGAAAACACCACAAGAACTACGATGTGAGTTAGAAACACAAGAATGCAAGTATATACAGGTCAGTGCCAGTACCATATTCAATGTGCAGGGGTACTAGAGTGGTTGAGGTGGGTTTATACATAAAAAGTGACTTGTAGTAGGTAGGATATACGGTACCAGTCAAAAGTTTGGACACACCTACCCGTTCAAGGGTTTTTCTTTGTTTTTTACAATTTTCTACATTGTAGAAAAATAGTGAAGGCATCAAAACTATGAAATAACACATGTGGAACATATAGTAACCAAAAAAAGTGTTAGACAAATCAAAATACATTTCTTCAAAGTAGACACCCTTAGCCTTGATGACAGCTTTGCACACTCTTGACATTCTCTCAACCAGCTTAATTGAGGTAGTCACCTGGAATGCATTTCAGTTAACAACAGGTGTGCCTTGTTAATTTGTGTAATTTCTTTCCTTCTTAATGCGTTCATGCGTTTCAGCCAATCAGTTGTGTTGTGACAAGTCAGGGGTGGTATACAGAAGATAGCTCTATTTGGTAAAAGACCGAGTCCATATTATGGCAAAAACAGCTTAAATAAGCAAAGAGTAACGACAGTCCATTATTACTTGAAGACATGAAGGTCAGTCAATTCGGAAAATGTTGAGAACTTTGAAAGTTTCCTCAAGTGCACTCGCAAGAACCATTAAGCGCAATGATGACACTAGCTCTCATGAGGACCACCACTGGAAAGGAAGACCCAGAATTACTTCTGTTGAAGAAGATAAGTTCATTACAGTTAACTGCACCTCATATTGTAGCCCAAATAAATGCTTCACGGAGTAAAAGTAACAGACACATCTCAACATCAACTGTTCAGAGGAGATGGCGTGAATCAGGCCTTCATGGTCGATGGTTCCCACCGTGAAGAATGGAGGAGGAGGTGTAATGGCGTGGTGGTGCCTGGCCTCCACAATCACCCGACCTAACTCAATTGAGATGGTCTGGGGTCAGACCGCAGAGTGAAGAAAAAGCAGCCAAAAAAGTGCTGAGCATATGTGGGAACGCCTTCAAGACTGTTGGAAAGCATTCCTCATGAAGCTGGTTGAGAGAATGCCAAGTGTGTGCAAAGCTGTCATCAAGGCAAAGGGTGTCTACTTTGAAAAATCTCAAATATAAAATATGTTTTGATTTGTTTAACACTTTGTTGGTTACTACATGATTCCATATGTGTTATTTCATAGTTTTGATGTCTTCACTATTATTCTACAATGTAGAAAATAGTTTTAAAAAAAAAAGAAAAACCTTGAATGAATAGGTGTGTCCAAACTTTTAACTGATAATGTATATATATATATATATACAGTGGGGAGAACAAGTATTTTATACACTGCCGATTTTGCAGGTTTTCCTACTTACAAAGCATGTAGAGGTCTGTATTTTTTATCATAGGTACACTTCAACTGTGAGAGACGAAATCTAAAACAAAAATCCAGTAATCCAGTAATTCATTTGCATTTTATTGCATGACATAAATATTTGATACATCAGAAAAGCAGAACTTAATATTTGGTACAGAAACATTTGTATGCAATTACAGAGATCATACGTTTCCTGTAGTTCTTGACCAGGTTTGCACACACTGCAGTAGGGATTTTGGCCCACTCCTCCATACAGACCTTCTCCATATCCTTCAGGTTTCGGGGCTGTCGCTGGGCAATACGGACTTTCAGCTCGCTCCAAAGACTTTCTATTGGGTTCAGGTCTGGAGACTGGCTAGGCCACTCCAGGACCTTGAGATGCTTCTTACGAAGCCACTCCTTAGTTGCCCTGGCTGTGTGTTTCGGGTTGTTGTCATGCTGGAAGACCCAACCATGACCCATCTTCAATGCTCTTACTGAGGGAAGGAGGTTGTTGGCCAAGATCTTGCAATACATGGCCCCATCCATCCTCCTCTCAATACGGTGCAGTCGTCCTGTCCCCTTTGCAGAAAAGCTTCCCCAAAGAATGATGTTTCCACCTCCATGCTTCACGTTTGGGATGGTGTTCTTGGGGTTGTACTCATCCTTCTTCTTCCTCCAAACACAGCGAGTGGAGTTTAGACCAAAAATCTATATTTTTGTCTCATCAGACCACATGACCTTCTCCCATTCCTCCTCTGGATCATCCAGATGGTCATTGGCAAACTTCAAATGGGCCTGGACATGCGCTGGCTTGAGCAGGGGGACCTTGCGTGCGCTGCAGGATTTTAATCCATGACGGCGTAGTGTGTTACTAATGGTTTTCTTTGAGACTGTGGTCCCAGCTCTCTTCAGGTCATTGCCCAGGTCCTGCCGTGTAGTTCTTGGCTGATCCCTCACCATCCTCATGATCATTGATGCCCCACAAGGTGAGATCTTGCATGGAGCCCCAAACCGAGGGTGATTGACCGTCATCTTGAACTTCTTCCATTTTCTAATAATTGCGCCAACAGTTGTTGCCGCAATTATTAGAAAATGGAAGATGTTCAAGATGTCTAACCAGACGCTGCTGTTCTATCTTGCTGGTACAGCGTATAACCAGCCAGCTGTATGTTGATAATGTCGTCGTTCAGCCACGACTCTGTGAAGCATAAGATGTTACAGTTTTGAATGTCCCATTGTTTGTTTAATCTTCCAAGGAGGTCATCGATTTTATTCTCCAAACATTGCACGTTTGCTAGCACAATGGATTCTGAGAAGGCAGCCTGCCCTCTGGTCCCCTTTTCTCCGCCTTCTCTTCACGCAAATCACGGGGATCTGGGCCTGTTCCCGAAAAAGCAGTATATCGTACACGTCGGGCTCGTCAGACTCGATAAGGGAAAAAAAGGATTCTGCCAGTCCGTGGTGAGTAATCGCAGTCCAGATGTCCAGAAGTTATTTTCGGTCATAAGAGATGGTAGTGGCAAAATTATTTAGCGGCAACATTATGTACAAAATAAGTTAAAAAACAAGTTACAAACAACGCAAATAAATGAACAGAAAAACACAATCGTTTGGGGACAGGTTAAACGTCAGCCTTCTTCTCTGGTGCCATTGTTACACACGATATGGTGAAAACAATGTAGGAGTTAAGGTAGGAAAGGTTTGCTCACCTCAAATCAAATCAAATTTTATTGGTCATGTACACATGCTTAGCAGATGTTAATGCGAGTGTAGCAAAATGCTTGTGCTTCTAGTTCCCGAACATGGAGTAATATCTAACAAGTAATCTAACAATTTCACCACAACTACCTTATACACACAAGTGTAAAGAATGAATAGGAGGAATATGTACATATAAATATATGGATGAGCGATGGCCGAACGGCATAGGCAAGATGCAGTAGATGGCATAGAGTACAGTATATACATATGAGATGAGTAATGTAGGCTGTGTAAACAGTATATAGAGTGGCATTGTTTAAAGTGGCTAGTGATACATTTATTACACATAATTATTAAAGTGGCTAGAGTTGAGTCAGTATTTTGGCAGCAGCCACTCAATGTTAGTGATGGGTGTTTAACAGTCTTGAGATAGAAGCTGTTTTTCCGTGTCTCAGTCCCAGCTTTGATGCACCTGTACTGACCTCGCCTTCTAGATGATAGCGGGGTGAACAGGCAGTGGCTCGGGTGGTTGTTGTCCTTGATGATCTTTTTGGCCTTCCTGTGACATCGGGTGGTGTAGGTGTCCTGGTCACAGACAACTGTTGTATTGTGCATTGAAGTCCACAGGTGAAGGAAAAAGGTGAGAGGAGGAGAGAGTGTAGATGCGAGAAGGAATTATACAACGAGCAAAGTCATCATGCGGTTTATGGATACGTTTGTAAATTCACTCTGGATATCTACTCTGATTTAAGAGAACTCTCGTCTGAGTGTGCCAGAGCACAGAATAACAGATGGATTTAGGAACACTCAACACACGTTGATTATGACCGGTGTCAGTAAACGTCAGCAGAAAAACTGAATTATGTTGTCACTAGCAGCACAGTTACAGTCTCCAACTCTCTAGATAACATGAAAACAGCATAACCAGCTCTGCTAGGTCGAGTAAAATGGTCAGAGGGAGGTGTTCTTTCATTTGTGTCTGGAAGTAGCTGGCATGTTAGCCAACGTTAGCCAATTAACATGGGTGGATCCGAACACTCGGATCAACCCTACTGCTCGGCCAGAGAGCCCAGGATGTTCTCTGAATTTACGAACAGACAATCTGACAACACTCAGAATGCACTCGGAGTGAACTCTGGCACTCCAGAGGCAATCTCCGAACACACCCTACATGTGGCTGCTAGTTCTGTTTGCGTGTGATCAGGGGTGTATTATTTTAGCCGATTCTGTTGAGAAACTTTACTTAAACAGAAGCAAATGGAAGGAAACGGGGATAAACATACCTGAATTTGTCCAATAGAAACTCTTGTTTGCAACTGTTGGACTAATGATTACAACCTAGATCAGCTAGATGCAGGCAAGAGTGTGCAAGGTGGTATTGAATGTGTCACAGGGTGAATGGAATGTGAATGACAGTCATCCAATATGCTGTAATAGAAATAAGGCCATGCTCAAAACAAAAAATGTGTCCTCCATCTTATACGGCACCGACCACCACTGGTGTGTGTGTATATGTGTGTTGGGCTGTCAATGTAAGTATGTGTGAGTGTGTGGGTATAGAGTCAGTGCAAGAGAGATACAATAAAGGGTCAATGCAGGTAGTCCGTGTAGCCATTTCATTAGCTATTTAGCAGTCTTGTTTAGTAGTCTTATGGCTTTGGGCAGAAGACTTGGTGCACTAGCACCACTTGCTGTGCGGTAGCAGAGAGAACAGTCTATGGTTTGGGTAGTTGGAGTCATTTTTGGGCCTTCCTCTGACACCGCCTGGTATATAGGTCCTGGATGGCAGGGAGCTCTGCAACTGCTTTGTCAGCTGCCAAGCAGTTGCGATGTCAAGTGGTGATCCAGAGAGTCAAGATGCTCTCAATGGTGCAGCTGTAGAACTTTTTAAGGATCTGAGGGCCCATGCCAAATATTTTTGGAGCCTCCTGAGGGGGAAGAGGCACTGTTGTGCCCTCTTCACTTCTGGGTGAAAGCTAAAGCACATTTACTGCAGCGATTTTCACCGAAAATGTATTGTAAAAAAAAAAAAAAAACAATTACTCCAATATAAGATTATTTTTTAAGATCCAACTTCGGCAGACAAGTTTCAAGTTTCAAATTCTTGCTGAAGTTTCTAGCCACAAGCATAAACGAGCTAGCTGGGAAGGGCTCATCAGGACAACTATCTAAACTGATTTCCACTCGACTCTCACTGCGTGACAAATATCATCAATTCGGGCACCAGGCGTGTCTGTATAGCCTCTACCTTCTCAAGACGATCATGGGTGATGTCACGCTCGCCTCCTGGTGGACATTTGCCGAACTTCACGCCTCGCTATTAGGTTTTATAATTCGATGAACTGGTATGTGAGTCCTCTTTAGAGCGGACCGAGGAGTAACATATTAAGTGTTGTGGGGAAGACCAAACTCAACCAGTCTAGGTTTCTAAGCCAAGTTATCTTTATTATAAATATAGGCCTGCCTACTATTGACTCTGGGAGCAACCATCTATCTACGGCTATGCTAATGTATGGGTTCTTTGCCTCATCTCATATCTACTGTCACGCCCTGGTCGAAGTATTTTGTGTTTATCTTCATGTATTGGGTCAGGCCAGGGTGTGGCATGGGGTTTTTGTATTGTGGTGTGTTTTGTCTTGGGGTTTTGGTGTTGGTATTGGGATTGTAGCTTAGTGGGGTATCTAGCAAAGTCTATGGCTGTCTGGAGTGGTTCTCAATCAGAGGCAGGTGTTTATCGTTGTCTCTGATTGGGAACCATATTTAGGCAGCCATATTCTCTGAGTTTGTCGTGGGTGATTGTCCTTAGTGTCTTTGTTCCTGTCGCTGTGTTAGTTGACAAGTATAGGCTGTTTCGGTTTTCGTTACGTTTATTGTTTTGTAGTGTTTGTATTGATTCGTGTTTACGTTTGTTGATTAAACATGGATCGCAATCTACACGCTGCATTTTGGTCCGACTCTCCTTCATCTCAAGAGAACCATTACATCTACGAAGATTGTCCTCTTGGTGCCAGTCAGTATGTTGAGTATTTAGTGGAGTAGAGTAGAGAGAGATGGGCCTGGACTTGCCTCTGAAAATTACTCTTGACACATCTCTGCCAACACCCCTCACTGAGCCTCAGAATGGTTATGGAAAAGACTAATCAGGAATAAATCCATTTTCACCCATGTGGCAAAGATATTCTATTTACAACACATTCTATGGCCTTTTACCCAGTTAATGAGATTTCAAATAAATGTGAAGTGAACTGCATTTAGATTGCTATTCAGCCTGGGACTGAGCCTGAGCAGATACATTCCTCCACATGACAGAATATCTATTATGGAACAAAAGGGCTTCATTGAATCGTAAGGTTCTTTGGAGAAGCAATAAGAGACAGGTCCTGGTGAGGAAGCAGGGACAGAGACGTTCCATCTAGGAAAAATGGCAAGAGAGTGAGAGTGGAGAGGAGAGATAGCGTGAGAGGTTCTGAGAGGAGGAGGAGGAGGCGGAGGGGGAAAGAACGAGGAGCGGAGACAAGCGTTCTGTGCATACACTCACACACAGTGAGACCTGTGTCTCTGCCGTTGGGTCAAATAGGAAATGCACACACACAAAGCGGTCCATGTTGTCCCTGCCAGTGTGCCAAAGTGAGATTTGAGTGACAGTATAGTGTGACAAATCTCTCAGTCCCAGCCCTGGGAAGACTAGAGGAATACCAATAAGGTTCAAATCAGGACAAGATTGAAGATGGGATGAGAGGAGAGGAGGGATCCTAGAGCCTCCAGGGGCCCTGGGACGATCACACAGAGACAGGCTGGGGTTGAGAGCCCATGTCAGTCTGCAGGGTCTGGAGTATGGAGGTTTAGAGTGGGGCAGGGGGCTGAGAGAGAGAAGGCCTGTTAATGTTCTTGTCAATGTTTCATATTCTTTAATGATAATTGCAAAGATCCTCTCCTCCTGTCCACCCTGTCCCTCTCCTACTGTCCAACCTGTAGCTCTCATCTCCTTCTTTTCCTCTCCTCTCCTCCTCTCCGTCCTGTCCCTCTCCTCCTTCCCCTCCTCTTCCTGGAGACGACCCTATGCCCTCCTCTGGCAAAGTGCCCTGTCCTCCTGTTTCTCCCTGTCTACCTAGGCACAGGGGTGCTGTTGTAAATGTGTGTGTGTGTGTGTGTGTGTGTGTGTGTGTGTGTGTGTGTGTGTGTGTGTGTGTGTGTGTGTGTGTGTGAGAGAGAGAGAGAGAGGAGGCACAGGGGTGCTGTTATGTGTCTGCCCAGGTTCAAGAGACTGATGGAAGCTGGCGTTCCACGGATGAAACTGATACCAACAGATTCCACTGAGGCCTGAGGACGACTGGGGCTGTGGCATTTTGATGTGCGTCTGTGTCTGTTTGTGTGTGTGGTGTACTGGTGTTGTGTGAGTGTGTGCGCGCGTGCATGCAAGCGTGCTTTTGATGTCGCAGCTGCCACAGTTGTACTTCTTAAGTTTCGTATTGGAGTAGCAGCCATAAATACTGACTGGACACTACAACATTGGGACAGCTGGTTTTCCCATGCGGGGACATTCTTCACCTAATGGTTTTGGGGTCTTTAGTTGTTCTGTCTGAAGAAGACTAGTGGTGACAAGCAGGTAAGAGAGGAGAGTGAGGAGAGAAGAGAGGAATCCAGAATCTCTCACTCAGTGGCATTCAGGGGCATACGCGACTTGCAATGTGGAAAAGGCTGAGCATGGAGACTGTATTCTAGTTCTCTTTGGGTTTATGAAAAGCTCTCTGAAATAAAATGGAACAATATCTACAGTATAAAACTCCTGCAAACTGTTTGCTAGGTTTAAGGCACAGTCTACTACTCCGTTTCAGTTCTTTTCATTTCACCTTTATTTCACCAGGTTTAAGGCACAGTCCGTTTCAGTTCTAACACATCTTTAATTTCACCTTTATTTAACCAGGTTAAAGGCACAGTCTACTACTCCTTTTCAGTTCTAACACATCTTTCATTTCACCTTTATTTCACCAGGTTTAAGGCACAGTCTACTACTCCTTTTCAGTTCTAACACATCTTTAATTTCACCTTTATTTCACCAGGTTTAAGGCACAGTCCGTTTCAGTTCTAACACATCTTTAATTTCACCTTTATTTAACCAGGTTTAAGGCACAGTCTACTACTCTGTTTCAGTTCTAACACATCTTTAATTTCACCTTTATTTAACCAGGTTTAAGGCACAGTCTACTACTCTGTATCAGTTCTAACACATCTTTAATTTAACCTTTATTTAACCAGGTTTAAGGCACAGTCTACTACTCCTTTTCAGTTCTAACACATCTTTAATTTCACCAGGTTTAAGGCACAGTCTACTACTCCGTTTCAGTTCTAACACATCTTTAATTTCACCAGGTATAAGGCACAGTCTACTACTCCGTTTCAGTTCTAACACATCTTTAATATCACCTTTATTTCACCAGGTTTAAGGCACAGTCTACTACTCTGTTTCAGTTCTAACACATCTTTAATTTCACCTTTATTTCACCAGGTTTAAGGCACAGTCTACTACTCCTTTTCAGTTCTAACACATCTTTCATTTCACCTTTATTTCACCAGGTTTAAGGCACAGTCTACTACTCCTTTTCAGTTCTAACACATCTTTCATTTCACCTTTATTTCACCAGGTTTAAGGCACAGTCCGTTTCAGTTCTAACACATCTTTAATTTCACCTTTATTTCACCAGGTTTAAGGCACAGTCTACTACTCCTTTTCAGTTCTAACACATCTTTCATTTCACCTTTATTTCACCAGGTTTAAGGCACAGTCTACTACTGCTTTTCAGTTCTAACACATCTTTCATTTCACCTTTATTTCACCAGGTTTAAGGCACAGTCTACTACTCCTTTTCAGTTCTAACACATCTTTAATTTCACCTTTATTTCACCAGGTTTAAGGCACAGTCTACTACTCCTTTTCAGTTCTAACACATCTTTCATTTCACCTTTATTTCACCAGGTTTAAGGCACAGTCTACTACTCCTTTTCAGTTCTAACACATCTTTCATTTCACCTTTATTTCACCAGGTTTAAGGCACAGTCTACTAGTCCTTTTCAGTTCTAACACATCTTTAATTTCACCTTTATTTAACCAGGTTTAAGGCACAGTCTACTACTCCGTTTCAGTTCTAACACATCTTTAATTTCACCTTTATTTCACCAGGTTGAAGGCACAGTCCGTTTCAGTTCTAACACATCTTTAATTTCACCTTTATTTCACCAGGTTTAAGGCACAGTCTACTACTCTGTTTCAGTTCTAACACATCTTTCATTTCACCTTTATTTCACCAGGTTTAAGGCACAGTTTACTACTCCTTTTCAGTTCTAACACATCTTTAATTTCACCTTTATTTCACCAGGTTTAAGGCACAGTCTACTACTCTGTTTCAGTTCTAACACATCTTTCATTTCACCTTTATTTCACCAGGTTTAAGGCACAGTCTACTACTGCTTTTCAGTTC
Organism: Oncorhynchus keta; assembly: GCF_023373465.1. Classification (NCBI taxonomy): domain Eukaryota; kingdom Metazoa; phylum Chordata; class Actinopteri; order Salmoniformes; family Salmonidae; genus Oncorhynchus; species Oncorhynchus keta. Next base: position 28,307,426 of record NC_068427.1, on the reverse strand, counting down.
TAACACATCTTTCATTTCACCTTTATTTCACCAGGTTTAAGGCACAGTCTACTACTCCTTTTCAGTTCTAACACATCTTTCATTTCACCTTTATTTCACCAGGTTTAAGGCACAGTCTACTACTGCTTTTCAGTTCTAACACATCTTTCATTTCACCTTTATTTCACCAGGTTTAAGGCACAGTCTACTACTCCTTTTCAGTTCTAACACATCTTTAATTTCACCTTTATTTCACCAGGTTTAAGGCACAGTCTACTACTCCTTTTCAGTTCTAACACATCTTTCATTTCACCTTTATTTCACCAGGTTTAAGGCACAGTCTACTACTCCTTTTCAGTTCTAACACATCTTTCATTTCACCTTTATTTCACCAGGTTTAAGGCACAGTCTACTAGTCCTTTTCAGTTCTAACACATCTTTAATTTCACCTTTATTTAACCAGGTTTAAGGCACAGTCTACTACTCCGTTTCAGTTCTAACACATCTTTAATTTCACCTTTATTTCACCAGGTTGAAGGCACAGTCCGTTTCAGTTCTAACACATCTTTAATTTCACCTTTATTTCACCAGGTTTAAGGCACAGTCTACTACTCTGTTTCAGTTCTAACACATCTTTCATTTCACCTTTATTTCACCAGGTTTAAGGCACAGTTTACTACTCCTTTTCAGTTCTAACACATCTTTAATTTCACCTTTATTTCACCAGGTTTAAGGCACAGTCTACTACTCTGTTTCAGTTCTAACATCTTTCATTTCACCTTTATTTCACCAGGTTTAAGGCACAGTCTACTACTGCTTTTCAGTTCTAACACATCTTTCATTTCACCTTTATTTCACCAGGTTTAAGGCACAGTCTACTACTCCTTTTCAGTTCTAACACATCTTTAATTTCACCTTTATTTCACCAGGTTTAAGGCACAGTCTACTACTCCTTTTCAGTTCTAACACATCTTTCATTTCACCTTTATTTCACCAGGTTTAAGGACAGTCTACTACTCCTTTTCAGTTCTAACACATCTTTCATTTCACCTTTATTTAACCAGGTTTAAGGCACAGTCTACTACTCCGTTTCAGTTCTAACACATCTTTAATATCACCTTTATTTCACCAGGTTTAAGGCACAGTCTACTACTCTGTTTCAGTTCTAACACATCTTTAATTTCACCTTTATTTCACCAGGTTTAAGGCACAGTCTACTACTCCTTTTCAGTTCTAACACATCTTTCATTTCACCTTTATTTCACCAGGTTTAAGGCACAGTCTACTACTCCTTTTCAGTTCTAACACATCTTTCATTTCACCTTTATTTCACCAGGTTTAAGGCACAGTCTACTACTCCTTTTCAGTTCTAACACATCTTTAATTTCACCTTTATTTCACCAGGTTTAAGGCACAGTCTACTACTCCTTTTCAGTTCTAACACATCTTTCATTTCACCTTTATTTCACCAGGTTTAAGGCACAGTCCGTTTCAGTTCTAACACATCTTTAATTTCACCTTTATTTCACCAGGTTTAAGGCACAGTCTACTACTCCTTTTCAGTTCTAACACATCTTTCATTTCACCTTTATTTAACCAGGTTTAAGGCACAGTCTACTACTCCGTTTCAGTTCTAACACATCTTTAATATCACCTTTATTTCACCAGGTTTAAGGCACAGTCTACTACTCTGTTTCAGTTCTAACACATCTTTAATTTCACCTTTATTTCACCAGGTTTAAGGCACAGTCTACTACTGCTTTTCAGTTCTAACACATCTTTCATTTCACCTTTATTTCACCAGGTTTAAGGCACAGTCTACTACTCCTTTTCAGTTCTAACACATCTTTAATTTCACCTTTATTTCACCAGGTTTAAGGCACAGTCTACTACTCCTTTTCAGTTCTAACACATCTTTCATTTCACCTTTATTTCACCAGGTTTAAGGACAGTCTACTACTCCTTTTCAGTTCTAACACATCTTTCATTTAACCTTTATTTAACCAGGTTTAAGGCACAGTCTACTACTCCGTTTCAGTTCTAACACATCTTTAATATCACCTTTATTTCACCAGGTTTAAGGCACAGTCTACTACTCTGTTTCAGTTCTAACACATCTTTAATTTCACCTTTATTTCACCAGGTTTAAGGCACAGTCTACTACTCCTTTTCAGTTCTAACACATCTTTCATTTCACCTTTATTTCACCAGGTTTAAGGCACAGTCTACTACTCCTTTTCAGTTCTAACACATCTTTAATTTCACCTTTATTTCACCAGGTTTAAGGCACAGTCTACTACTCCTTTTCAGTTCTAACACATCTTTCATTTCACCTTTATTTCACCAGGTTTAAGGCACAGTCTACTAGTCCTTTTCAGTTCTAACACATCTTTAATTTCACCTTTATTTAACCAGGTTTAAGGCACAGTCTACTACTCCGTTTCAGTTCTAACACATCTTTAATTTCACCTTTATTTCACCAGGTTGAAGGCACAGTCCGTTTCAGTTCTAACACATCTTTAATTTCACCTTTATTTCACCAGGTTTAAGGCACAGTCTACTACTCTGTTTCAGTTCTAACACATCTTTCATTTCACCTTTATTTCACCAGGTTTAAGGCACAGTTTACTACTCCTTTTCAGTTCTAACACATCTTTAATTTCACCTTTATCTCACCAGGTTTAAGGCACAGTTCGTTTCAGTTCTAACACATCTTTAATATCACCTTTATTTCACCAGGTTTAAGGCACAGTCTACTACTCCTTTTCAGTTCTAACACATCTTTAATTTCACCTTTATTTAACCAGGTTTAAGGCACAGTCTACTACTCCTTTTCAGTTCTAACACATCTTTAATTTCACCTTTATTTCACCAGGTTTAAGGCACAGTCCGTTTCAGTTCTAACACATCTTTAATTTCACCTTTATTTCACCTGGTTTAAGGCACAGTCCATTTCAGTTCTAACACATCTTTAATTTCACCTTTATTTAACCAGGTTTAAGGCACAGTCTACTACTCCTTTTCAGTTCTAACACATCTTTAATTTCACCTTTATTTCACCAGGTTTAAGGCACAGTCCGTTTCAGTTCTAACACATCTTTAATTTCACCTTTATTTCACCTGGTTTAAGGCACAGTCCGTTTCAGTTCTAACACATCTTTAATTTCACCTTTATTTAACCAGGTTTAAGGCACAGTCTACTACTCCTTTTCAGTTCTAACACATCTTTAATTTCACCTTTATTTCACCAGGTTTAAGGCACAGTCCGTTTCAGTTCTAACACATCTTTAATTTCACCTTTATTTCACCAGATAGGCCAGTTGAGAACAAGTTCTCATATACAACTGCGACCTGGCCAAGATAAAGCAAAGCAGTGCGACAAAAACAACACAGAGTTACACATGGGAGAAACAGCGTACAGTCAATAACACAATAGAAAAGTCTATATACAGTGTGTGCAAATGTAGTAACATTTCATGACATTCCCAGTGGGTCAGAAGTTTACATAAACTCAATCAGTATTTTGTAGCATTGCCTGTAAATTGTTTAACTTGGGTCAAACGTTTCGAGTAGCCTTCCAGCTTCCCTCAATAAGTTGGGTGAATATTTGGCCCATTCCTCCTGACAGAGCTGGTGTAACTGAGTCAGGTTTGTAGCCCTCCTTGCTCACACACACTTTTTCAGTTCTGCCCAAAAATGTTCGATAGGGTTTATTTCGGGGCTTTGTGATGGCCACTCCAAAACCTTGACTTTGTTGTTCATAAGCCATTTTGCCACAACTTTGGAAGTATGCTTGGGGTCATTGTCCATTTGGAAGACCCATTTGAGACCAAGCTTTAACTTCCTGACTGATGTCCTGAGATGTTGCTTCAATTTATCCACATCATTTTCCTGCCTAATGGTGCCATCTGTTTTGTTAAGAGTACCAATCCCTCCTGCAGCAAAGCACCCCCACAACATGATACTGCCACCCCCGTGCTTCACGGTTTGGATGGTGTTCTTCGGCTTGCAAGCCTCCCCTTTTCCCTCCAAACAACCATGGTCATTATGGCCAAACAGTTCTATTTTTGTTTCATCAGATCAGAGAACATTTCTCCAAAAAGTATGACCTTTGTCTCCATGTGCAGTTGCAAACCGTAGTCTGGATTTTTTATGGTGGTTTTGGAGCAGAGGCTTTTTTCTTGCTGAGCAGCCTTTCAAGTTATGTCGATATAGGACTCGTTTTACTGTGGATATAGATACTTTTGTACTTGTTCCTCCAGCATCTTCACAAGGTCCTTTGCAGTTGCTCTGGGATTGATTTGCACTTTTCGCACCAAAGTATGTTCATCTCTAGGAGACAAAACACGTCTCCTTCCTGAGCGGTATGACGCCTGCGTGGTCCCATGGTGTTTATACTTGCGTACTATTGTTTGTACAGATTAACATGGTACCTTCAGGCATTTGGAAATTGCTCCCAAGGATGAACCAGATTGTGGACGTCTACAATTCTTTTCTGAGGTCTTGGCTGATGTCTTTAGATTTTCCAATGATGTCAAGCAAAGAGGCACTGAGTTTGAAGGTAGCCTATTAGAAGCTTCTAAAGCCATGACATCATTTTCTGGAATTTTCCAAGCTGTGTAAAGGCACAGTCAACTTAGTGTATGTCAACTTCTGACCCACTGGAATTGTGATACAGTGAATTATAAGTGAAATAATCTGTCTGTTAACAATAGTTGGAAAAAATATTTGTGTCATGCACAAAGTAGAAAATTATAGTCTGTTAACAAAACTATAGTCTGTTAACAATACATTTGTGGAGTGGTTAGAAAATAAGTTTTAATGACTCCAACCTAAGAGTTTGTAAACTTCAGACTTCAACTGTATGTACAGGTGCAATGATCGGTAAACTGCTCTGACAGCTGATGCTTCAGTTCTTCTGATTAGTTGAATCATACGTGTTTCGGCAGGACTGGAGAAAACACCAGCACACCCAATATCTCGCCAGAAGAAGTTCTGGCCACCTTTTGCTTAAAAACCTGATCCAGTACCTGCGGCTGTGCAGTGGTGCAGAGCGGGAGGGAGGGGGTGTTGGGTGGATTAAGGTGTGATTTCTCTGGCTGTTAAATGGTGTGTGATGATGCAGTCACACCTACTCCCCTCCTCTCATCAACACTGTCACACCTGGTCTGGGGACACACAGGTGACAGATGAGAAGGACCAACAGTAAAGCGTTTGAACCATTTCCATTAGCTCAGAGTAGACTATAATGGCATCTCCCCCTGAGTCTACTAGAATGGTCAACAATGATGAAATGCCGGGAAAGTCATGAAAGAGGATTGTGTCCGTGTCTTTTGTCTCTTTTGGGATTTTTCCATGAGGATTGTGACTCCTTTCATGCTACTTTGGTCTGCTTTGTGTGTTTTGTTGGGGTGGATTTTGTCTGCTGTTTTGCTTTCATCAGCAGCCAGCATCAGACATTCACACCGAGAGAGAGGGGGGGAGGGTTAAGGTGGGGAACTGCTGTAGATAGAGCTGTAGTTCTCCTAAACAAGGGTCTGATTTACATGTCTGGGCCTCCTCTTCTCTCATCTCCTCTCCTCCAGGCCCCAGGCCCTCTCTCCATCCCCCTGGGTGTCTCTGACAGTCAGCTCCTGTGACATCTGTTTGCCAACAACTCCCAGGCAAACACTGATCACTCATTCCTCTACTGTCCAAATATTTCTGAATGTTTCATATCAAACGTGAATCATTCTAACTCCACAACATCACTAATTCATACAGGCCATAAATGATTCTCCGAGATATGAGCTTCAGTCACGTAAGGCTAGTCTGGAGGCTGGGGCTGGTAGCTTACTGTGCACAGAGAAAGGGAGGGAAAAAAGAGTGCAAGGGGAAGAGAGATAGAGAGGAAGAGAGTGAGAGACAGACAGAAATCTGTGCAGGACTCTGAATGTTTATTCCAGTAACAGGTACCTACACAGGGGAATCCATTCCACCACCTTATCTCTCACAGGGAAACTGGAAACAATATCATTTTACTGCCTTGCTTTTTATCATGTGGTGCTAAAACCACACATTTATAGGTGTAGTAAAATACAACTGTTATATTTGTTTGTAGCAGGGATTCAATTTCACATCATTTCAATCCCAGGGAAGCTGCAAACACTGCATGTACAGTGTGGTAGTGTGGTATTGAGTCAGCAGATGCTTTCCTATCTGGATAAAGAACGATTTTATGAGAATCCATGGGTTTGTAGTGTTTTGTTGTTTGTGTCTTTTTATTCATGTTTTTTGGTCCATTGGTGATTAAGACTATAGAGCCAGAGAAAAGTCCTGACTGGAAACCCCACTGATCTGTTCTGTTGCTCTTTATAAAACGTCATTGATCTCATGTGGTTTATATTAATCAAAGGAATTACCCCCTATTACACTACATTGGAAGAAACACAGACATTTCCTCTAGACTATTTTAAATGATCTGCGGTAAGCATTTTTCTAAAGTAATTCAGTTTTAATGACCCCCATAAAGACTATTTCTTACTCCATCTTTCAGATATGTTCACTCTATCTCTTAATAACAATCATAGACTAATTATAACAAGTCAAAGAACATTTCTTTATCCTGTTTCATCGAACTGCTCAGTTATGAAGCGAAAGCCTCAGGCTACGTCGTTCCCCACCAGCAGAACACAGAAACAACAGAATAAAAGACTTTGGTTTAGTTATTTAATGAAATATCAGAAAATAAAGAATGACTTTAAAAAATATTATTGCATGAAATGATGTTTACCGATGCAAAATCTATCTAAACTACTCGTTTCTGTTTAACCCCCCGTAGGAAACTGTTATCCGCCGGTGTCTGTTTTACTGGTGGGAACTAGCAGCCTGTTTATATTCTGTGGGTTATGTCGTGTTAGGAGATAGTTAAGTTCCCTGTTAAAAACCTTGCCAGTCTCACCACACCAACATAAAAGCCTGTCCCAGTCAGGGGTCTGTGTGCAGCGCTCGGGGCTCAGGGCTCGGGGCTCAGGGCTGGGTTAGAGTGGAGACTGGAGGGTCCTACACATCACAATGGGTTTAAACCAGAACACTGGATCCCACTGCCATAACATGGACAAAAGAAATGGTATGATAAAAACTGCCATTATAATTGTGGTATTCAATGGCAATGAATATTAGAAATAGTTTTGAATAACAAAACAAAATATGTTGCAGAAATGTTCATCTTTAATTTACAGTCTGTAGAAACTATGAGAATAGAAAGGTTTAGAACTTCTGTGAAATATCACAGCGCAGTTGAAAAATATATGGCACATAGAAATCCAAACTAGATGGTGTAAAGAGATAGATGGGAGGGGTTGAGTGGAGTTGAAGGGTGGGATTTAAAACAACAAGATAACTCATGTAAAATGTACTGTGTCTGTCAAATGCATATAGGTTCAGAACATTTGTGAAACAGCCCAGTTGAAAAATATGTGGCAAATAGAAATCAAACCTGGAAGGGGTTGTTTGTAAAAACAAACAAAAGATAACTATTGTAAAATAGTGTCTGTAAAATGTACACTACCGTTCAAAAGCTTAGGGTCACATTTTTTTTGCCCATTAAAATAACATTAAATTGATCAGAAATACAGTGTACACATTGTTAATGTTGTAAATGACTATTGTAGCTGGAAATTGATGATTTAGAATGGAATATCTACATAGGGTTTCAACCCTGTGTTTTATATGCATGTTTGTTTGGTCTTCGTCCCCGTGCCCTTACACGGCACGCCGTAATTTGGGTGAAGTAAAAACCCATATTACAGTACGCATTCCTGCATCTGTCTCCCGGATCCTTCATGATATTTTCTCTTCACTGTTGACGTTGAGACTGGTGTTTTGTGGGTACTATTTAATGAAGCTGCCAGTTGAGGACTTGTGAGACGTCTGTTTTTTCAAACTAGACACTCTAATGTACTTGTCCTCTTGCTCAGTTGTGCACGGGTAGCCTCCCACTCTACTTTCTATTCTGGTTAGGGCCAGATTGCAATGTTCTGTGAAGGGAGTAGTACACAGCGTTGTACGAGATCTTCAGTTTCTTGGCAATTTCTCACATGGAATAGCCTTCATTTCTCAGAACAAGAATAGACTGACGAGTTTCAGAAGAAAGTTATTTGTTTCTGGCCATTTTGAGCCTGTAATCGAACCCACAAATGCTGATGCTCCAGATACTCAACTAGTTTAAAGAAAACCAGTTTTACGGTTTCTTAAATCAGAACAACAGTTTTCAGCTCTGCTAACATAATTGCAAAGGGGTTTTCTAATGATTAATTAGCCTTTTAAAATGATAAACTTGGGTTAGCTAACACAACGTGTGTAACGGTTTTCTAGGTGTGAAGGAGAGTCGGACCAAAATGCAGCGTGTAGATTGCGATCCATGTTTTAATAAACAAACGTAACACGAATCTAAATACAAACACTACAAAAACCGTAAAACTGAAACAGCCTATACTTGTGTACACTAACACATAGACAGGAACAAGGACACTAAGGACAATCACCCACGACAAACTCAAAGAATATGGCTGCCTAAATATGGTTCCCAATCAGAGACAACGATAAACACCTGCCTCTGATTGAGAACCACTCCAGACAGCCATAGACTTTGCTAGATAACCCCACTAGCTACAATCCCAATATATACACACCACATACAAAAACCCATGCCACACCCTGGCCTGACCCAATACATGAAGATAAACACAAAATACTTCGACCAGGGCGTGACAACGTGCCATTGGAACACAGGGGTGATGGATGAAAATGGGCCTCTGTACACCTATGTAGATATTCCATTCAAAATCAGCCGTTTCCAACTACAATAGTCATTTACAACATTAACAATGTCTACACTGTATTTATGATCAATTTGATGTTATTTTAATGGACAAAAAAATTGCCTTTCTTTCAAAAACAAGGACATTTCTAAGTGACCCCAAACATTTGAACAGTAGCGTATATAGTATGTATATAGTATGTATATAGTATGTATAAGCTGGAAGTAGAAGCCTAGGTGTTGTTGTCCATTAGTTTACTTCAATTAGGGGAGGGGTGGTTGGGTTAGGAAAATAATAAAGGAAAATATATGAATTAATATATATATATTTACAAATGGGGAATTGGAAATGATACAGACAACTACATTGATGGAAGTGTAACGCCAGGGGTGTAGTGGGTGAGAAGTCAGGCGCAGGAAGCAGAGAGTTCAGGGTAGTGCTATAACGTTTAATGCACAAAAACCGGTGAACATACACCAACCCAACGGAACACAAGGCGCACACCAAAAACAAATGCCCCAAACACTGGGGACGTAAACAGTCCAGCAAAACCCAAGAACATGGGCAAACCGAGACACAGAGACGTATACACACGTTTACCAAACAATCCTGCACAACCAATCAGCCTAAAATGAACACAGGTGAAACCATTAAACAGAAAGGGGAAAAGGGATCAGTGGCAGTTAGTAGGCCGGTGACGACGACTGCCGAGCGCCACCCGAACAGGAAGGGGAGCCACCTTCGGTAAGGAGACATGACAGGAAGCCACAATATATCTCAATATTAAAGCTTATCTACCCACAAAAACACACAAACAAAAATGTATAGCAACAACAAGATAATAAGGGTTTTATCTGTAAATGTGCACTTTATAATGGAACAGAGTTGAGGAATTCTGGGATATTTACAGTGTTGTGAACCTTTGATATGTTAATTAACACTGGTTAACTTTAAAAAAAAATTTAACATGTGAATTTGCTGTTTTCCACATTCGTTTCAGTGTCTGTTAATTTGTAAAGATACATGATATATTGTTAAGTCCTATCTATAAATGAAATTCCAGTCTGGCTCCTTTGATTATCCATCTCAATGGAAGGGACAAATGACACGCACACTTGTGAATACAGGCCATTTGTGGTGTGTTCAATCACA
>NC_068427.1:28277494-28292494 GCF_023373465.1 Oncorhynchus keta | reverse complement strand
TTGAATAGCACATCCCTTCTCTCTGCGCGTGCGGGTGCATGCGAGTGCGTGCGTGTGCTTGCAAGCGTGAGTGTGTATGTGTGTGTATTGAATGGCACATCTCCCCCTGCTCAGACTGCGTCCAGATGTCGCTGTGTTCAATTAAAGTCAAAGGCAGAGGAAGGTGTTTCATAAGAGCTGAGTCTAACCGCCAAGTGCAGGCTGATTAGACCTCTCAACTATGGACTGGATGGACAGACGGATGGACAGCTGGGCGGACAGACAGAGCGGATGGGTTGAATGTCAGAGTGTGTGAGTGTGTACAGGTATGTGTAAGTGAGTGAGTGCGAGAGTGTATGTGCCTGGTGCCTGACATAGAAATGCAGTTATCTGGAATCAATCAAAATATCATCAGTACACATGTCCTCGATCAATATCACATAATAATACACAATAGCTCTGTATTGTCACTCTATTGACATTTTGAATGTTTGAACTTAGAACAGGTGTGGTTTCATGATAGGTGATCCAATGGCAATTTCCACAATAAGATGTTACACCTCCCAATCAGTATTGTGATCTGATGTCAAGTGCAATGCAATGGTCATGTGTCTGCATTTGTTAGAACACTGGCCATATAAAATATCTGAGTATTTTATAATGACATTTTTTCATGAGTAAGCATTCCCCCTGGGCACACACTGGTTGAATCAATGTTGTTTCCAAGTCATTTCAATGAAATTACATTGAGCCAACGTGGAATAGATGTTGATTTGACATATGTGCCCAGTGGGAAGTGTTTATTTTGTTTTAAATCACAAGAAAATACATATTGGTGATTTATGTTGGAGTTGTCCAGTTACCCTGTACATCACGGTCATGACATGGAACACACTCCCTCAGCTGTTCATTACCAACTCTGTCCTTATGAGGCTGTGACACTGTCTCTATTTCTCTCTCTACCTCTCCCTTTCTCTCTCTATTTCTCTCTCTCTTCCTCTCTCTGTCTCTCTCTCTAACTCTCCCTCGCCATCTCTCTGTCTCTCTCTCTTCCTCTCTCTGTCTCTCTCTCTAACTCTCCCTCGCCGTCTCTCTCTCTGTCTCTCTCTCTATCACTCTCCCTCGCCGTCTCTCTGTCTCTCTCTCTAACTCTCCCTCGCCGTCTCTCTCTGTCTCTCTCTCTAACTCTCCCTCGCCGTCTCTCTCTCTTCCTCTCTCTGTCTCTCTCTCTAACTCTCCCTCGCCGTCTCTCTCTCTGTCTCTCTCTCTAACTCTCCCTCGCCGTCTCTCTCTCTAACTCTCCCTCGCCGTCTCTCTGTCTCTCTCTCTAACTCTCCCTCGCCGTCTCTCTCTCTTCCTCTCTCTGTCTCTCTCTCTAACTCTCCCTCGCCGTCTCTCTCTCTGTCTCTCTCTCTAACTCTCCCTCGCCGTCTCTCTCTCTAACTCTCCCTCGCCGTCTCTCTGTCTCTCTCTCTAACTCTCCCTCACCGTCCCTCTCTCTAACTCTCCCTCGCCGTCTCTCTCACCCTTTACATTTTACATTTGAATCATTTAGCAGACACTCTTATCCCAAAAAAACAGAGCAAACTGGAATGTTATTTGGCCCTAAACAGAGAATACACAGCAGCAGAATACCTGACGACTGTGACTAACCCAAAAGAAAAAGCTTTGACTATGTACAAACTCAGTGAGCATGGTTGCCATAGGCAGGCTATGTGCCCACTGCCCACAAAATGAGGTGGAAACTGAGCTACACTTTCTAACCTCCTGCCAAATGTATGACCATATTTCCCTCAGATTACACAGACCCACAAACAAATCCAATTTTGATCAACTGTAGCAAGATGTGTGACCTGTTGCCAAAAGAAAAGGGCAACCATTGTAACCATTGCACAAACCCCATTGTAATAAAAACCTAGATTTATCTGTTCTTTTTTCCCTTTCATACTTCATCTATTTGCACGTTATTACAACACTGTACATAGCCAATAATAAAACATTTAAAATGTCTATATTATTTGAAAACGTTTCTGAGTGTAATGTTTACTGTACTGTTAAATTCTGATTGTTCCTTTCTCTTGTTTATTTCCCTTTTGTTTATTGTCTATTTCACTTGCTTTGACAATGTAAACATACTCTAGATGACCAAAAGTATGTGGACACCTGCTCGTCAAACACCTCATTACAAAATCATGGGCATTAATATGGAGTTGATCCCCCCCTTTGCTGCTATAACAGCATCCACTCTTAGGGGAAGACTTTCCTCTAGATGTTGGAACATTCGGGTGGCAGGTAGCCTTAGTGGTTACAGTGTTGGACTTGCCGAAAGGTTGCAAGAGCCCATCCCTGAGCTGACAAGGTAAAAATCTGTCGTTCTACCCCTGAACAAGGCAGTTAACCCACTGTTCCTAGGCCGTCATTGAAAATAATAATTTGTTCTTAACTGACTTGCCTAGTTAAAGGTCAAATAAAGGTCAAATAAAACATTGCAGCGGGGACTTGCTTCCATTCAGCAACAAGAGCCTGGCTCTCAGTTGGCATTCCAATTTATCCCTAATGTGTTCGATGGAGTTGAGGTCAGGGCTCTGTGCAGGCCTAGCCTGAACCATGAAAAACAGCCTCAGACCCTTATTCCTCCTCCATTTCCCTTCACTGGAACTAAGGGGTTAGCCCGAACCATGAAAAACAGCCTCAGACCCTTATTCCTCCTCCACCAAACTTTACAGTTGGTACTAGGCATTGGGGCAGTTAGTGTTCTTTTAGCATCTGCCAAACCCAGATTCGTCTGTCAGACTGCCAGATTGTGAAGCGTGATTCATCACTTCAGAGAACGTGTTTACACTGCTCCAGTATCAAATGATGGCGAGCTTTACACCACACTTTGCATTGCGCATGGTCATCTTAGGCTTGTGTGTTGCTGCTCAGCCATGGAAACCCATTTCATGAAGCTCCTGATTAAAAGTTGTTGTGCTGACATTACTTCCAGAGGCAGTGTGGAGCTCGGTAGTGAGTGTTGCAACCGAGGAAAGATCTTCACGCGCTACGCTCTTCAGCACTCAGAGGTCCCGTTCTATGAACTTTGCTCCTAGACATTTCCACTTCACAATAACAGTCGTTTTAGCAGGACAGAAATTTGACGAACTGACTTGTTGGAAAGGTGGCATCCTATAATGGTGCAACGTTTAAAGTAACTGAGCTCTTCAGGAAGGCCATTCTACTGCCAATGTTTCTCTATGTGGATTGCATGGTTGTGTGCTCAATTTTATACACCTGTCAGCAACAGGTGTGGCTGGAATAGTGAATTCACTCTTTTGAAGGGGTGTTGATAAGGGAATTATATGCTTAAAGGTAATGATTAAAATATTCCACCCTGAAACCATATAATTGTATGAAATTTATTAGAATCATAAAACTATAATCTGATGATGTAATTTTAGTCAGAATTAGAATTAGAACAAGGACCTTTTGTTCCTTTTTAGTATATAAGCAGGGTGCAAGTGTGAAACAAATGATAAGAGGAGCTATCGACAGACAAGCTGGACAACTGTATTCCTTACAGGACATTCTGTCTCCACCCGTGGAGGGGAGAAACTGTTAGGCTTGCAGAAAATTATGAAACATGTTGCAGATTAAACAAGGTATCTGTGTAGTGGAAAAACACAGACTGTCTGAGCAAGGCGTAGCTTAAGATTTGAACTTGTTTGAGTGTGTTATAAAGACTGTGTTTGCATTCTTGACTTTAGAACATTCTCATGAATAAACTGCACTAACGTTTTGCATAAGCTGAGTCTTTGCCTAATTATTATTAAATCCATGGTCTTACAAACCTCTGGGATTGGTCAAAGCTATTGATTGTTAGTTATTATCATTTGGGATTGAAAATTCTCATGACAGCTTGGTCCTTCGAAGCCGGATTTCAATACCTGTTTTCTGTCGTCCCATGGGCGCGCCGAAAACCGTGCACGGGCGGATAATAGAATTATGAGTGAGGAGGTCAGAGACATGATTATATATTCTTATTTTTTTTTTTTTCACCTTTATTTAACCAGGTAGGCTAGTTGAGAACAAGTTCTCATTTGCAACTGTGACCTGGCCAAGATAAAGCATAGCAGTGTGAACAGACAACACAGAGTTACACATGGAGTAAACAATTAACAAGTCAATAATACAGTAGAAAAAAAGGAGAGTCTATATACATTGTGTGCAAAAGGCATGAGGAGGTAGGCGAATAATTACAATTTTGCAGATTAACACTGGAGTGATAAATGATCAGATGGTCATGTACAGGTAGAGATATTGGTGTGCAAAAGAGCAGAAAATAAAATAAATAAAAACAGTATGGGGATGAGGTAGGTAAAAATGGGTGGGCTATTTACCGATAGACGCAGCGATCGGTTAGCTGCTCAGATAGCTGATGTTTGAAGTTGGTGAGGGAGATAAAAGTCTCCAACTTCAGCGATTTTTGCAATTCGTTCCAGTCACAGGCAGCAGAGAACTGGAACGAATGAGGTGTTGGCTTTAGGGATGATCAGTGAGATACACCTGCTGGAGCGCGTGTTACGGGTGGGTGTTGCCATCATGACCAGTGAACTGAGATAAGGCGGAGCTTTACCTAGCATGGACTTGTAGATGACCTGGAACCAGTGGGTCTGGTGACGAATATGTAGCGAGGGCCAGCCGACTAGAGCATACAGGTCGCAGTGGTGGGTGGTATAAGGTGCTTTAGTGACAAAACGGATGGCACTGTGATAAACTGCATCCAGTTTGCCGAGTAGAGTGTTGGAAGCAATTTTGTAGATGACATCGCCGAAGTCGAGGATCGGTAGGATAGTCAGTTTTACTAGGGTAAGTTTGTTGCGGAATAGAAAGCCAACTCTTGATTTGATTTTTGATTGGAGATGTTTGATATGAGTCTGGAAGGAGTGTTTACAGTCTAGCCAGACACCTAGGTACTTATAGATATCCACATATTCAAGGTCGGAACCATCCAGGGTGGGGATGCTGGTCAGGCGTGCGGGTGCAGGCAGCGAACGGTTGAAAAGCATGCATTTGGTTTTACTAGCGTTTAAGAGCAGTTGGAGGTCACGGAAGGAGTGTTGTATGGCATTGAAGCTTGTTTGGAGGTTAGATAGCACAGTGTCCAAAAGTATATAGAATGGTGTCGTCTGCGTAGAGGTGGATCAGGGAATCGCCCGCAGCAAGAGCAACATCATTGATATATACAGAGAAAATAGTCGGCCCGAGAATTGAACCCTGTGGCACCCCCATAGAGACTGCCAGAGGACCGGACAGCATGCCCTCCGATTTGACACACTGAACTCTGTCTGCAAAGTAATTGGTGAACCAGGCAAGGCAGTCATCCGAAAAACCGAGGCTACTGAGTCTGCCGATAAGAATATGGTGATTGACAGAGTCGAAAGCCTTGGCAAGGTCGATGAAGACGGCTGCACAGTACTGTCTTTTATCGATGGCGGTTATGATATCGTTTAGTACCTTGAGCATGGCTGAGGTGCACTCGTGACCGTCTCGGAAACCAGATTGCACAGCGGAGAAGGTACGGTGGGATTCGAGATGATCAGTTACTTGGCTTTCGAAGACCTTAGATAGGCAGGGCAGGATGGATATAGGTCTGTAACAGTTTGGGTCCAGGGTGTCTCCCCCTTTGAAGAGGGGGATGACTGCGGCAGCTTTCCAATCCTTGGGGATCTCAGACGATATGAAAGAGAGGTTGAACAGGCTGGTAATAGGGGTTGCGACAATGGCGGCGGATAGTTTCAGAAATAGAGGGTCCAGATTGTCAAGCCCAGCTGATTTGTATGGGTCCAGGTTTTGCAGCTCTTTCAGAACATCTGCTATCTGGATTGATATATTGATATAGGTCGCCTGGTCTAAATACGCTTAGAAGGGGAGAGTCAGATCTTTAGGAGGCTCACAGCTAGGTCTGATTATCCATTGAAGGAGGGAAGCCTACTATAGCTGAGTGAGATACGAGATATTAACGAGTCAAAATCACAAGGAACAACAAAAAATAGGCTGCTAACTAGGGCCTTACGACCCCTGCTAACTAGGGCCTTACGACCCCTGCTAACTAGGGCCTTACGACCCCTGCTAACTAGGGCCTTACGACCCCTGCTAACTAGGGCCTTACGACCCCTGCTAACTAGGGCCTTACGACCCCTGCTAACTAGGGCCTTACGACCCCTGCTAACTAGGGCCTTACGACCCCTGCTAACTAGGGCCTTACGACCCCTGCTAACTAGGGCCTTACGACCCCTGCTAACTAGGGCCTTACGACCCCTGCTAACTAGGGCCTTACGACCCCTGCTAACTAGGGCCTTACGACCCCTGCTAACTAGGGCCTTACGACCCCTGCTAACTAGGGCCTTACGACCCCTGCTAACTAGGGCCTTACGACCCCTGCTAACTAGGGCCTTACGACCCCTGGAAAATAACTTATGGTTGTATAGTGAGAGCTAATGTCAGATCCAAAGACACCTCAATAGATAAAGTTTCAAGAAAGGAAAAGCACGCATAGGTTAAGAGATACACATAGATTGTGAGCATAGACTGTGAGCACACACATAGGGAGTAGGGACATAAACATCAATTGTGAGACACATAGATTGTGAGAAGAGATCAGAGTTTTAACAGCACACACATAGAATAAGAAGATAATTATTTGCGTGTGAGATAGATATATTGATCAGTCAAAAGTCACAAGGAACAACTAAGAATAAGTAGAACTTATACATGTGAGATCTAAATAATATATCAGGATTCATACAAATAATTATTCTAAAAATCTAGGAAAGATTAACGGGAGTTATTTATCAACATAGGTTAAGGATAATAACGGTAGACAGCGCACACATAGAGTTTTAAAAGCACATACACATAGATCGGGAGAAGAAGCAGAATAACAAGGAAAGGGTAGTTAATCCTCAAAGGAGGTCCCGGAATTAACCGGGGATGAGAGGTAAATCTAATGCCCAAAATGGAGAAAGAAGTATGAATTTGAGAGACGTCTAGATGTAGAAAAATTAGAATGAATGATAAAGTAGATACATAAGACATGTGTAGATCGTCAAGGGAAACAGCAGGTCGAGGGTTAAATACCTGGCTGTCTGAAGCCCAGAAAAGAAGGTAAGAAGGCAAGTGTAGAGAAAGGCTGAGAGAAAGTTACAAGAAGGATATCAGCAGGGGAAAAATGATGTGCGTGTGAGACCTAATAACTTATTAAAAGTCACAAAAGTTATTATTCCTAAATTCTGAGTAGGAGATCGAGAGTGATAAAAGTCGAGAGAGGAAAGGAAAAGAGAAGATAAGGGGACATACAGAGAAAAAGAGAGCGGCAGAGACAACGAGAGAGAGAGAGTAAGGAGAACCATCGCTGGAGAAATGCTTGGACCTTCAAATTAGAGCTATTTTCTGGGAATTGTCTCGGTAGTACATACCTGATTTTACAACTACAGACAATTATAAATAGGGTTACTGGCAAGAAGTCTTCATCATTTCAGTAGCTTTGCTGGTCCAGGGGTTTAATTGTCACCTACCATGTGGGGGACCAGAGTTCACGCCTAAGCACCTATTGACTAAAATCTGGTCGTTTCTGGTAGTAATTCAACTATTGATATGTTTTGCCTGGAAAGATACGGTTGTTAGTGTTTAAGATATAAACTGAACGTTTTAATAGCTTGTTCAATTGAAAGACTAATTAATTCTAAATAATAGCGAGGCAATTTCAATGTAATACGTTGTCTTGCCTAAATGGTCTGCTTGTCACAAAGCCTGGAGTGGTGGGTGTGGAATCAAGCACAGAGAACAGAGGATAACTGGAAACCGGACTTTATTACAGCTTCCAATATTAACGCCCAAAACAACAGGCGAATAATCAAAAATTGTCCAAACCAACACAGGGCACAAACAGACAGGAACTCTACACACAACAACCTCGACTAACAGGAAACAAGCCCGCACAAAACCAGGCGGGCCTAACAGGCTTAAATAGTCCGGAATAAAAAAAAAATAAGAGACAGGTGCAACCAATAAGACATAACAAACAGAAAAGGAAAAGGGGATTGGTGGCAGCTAGTCGAGCGCCGCCCGTACAGGCAGGGGAGCCACCTTCGGTGGGAGTCGTGACAGTACCCCCCTTGATGCCTCGAGGGCACTGGGTGATGATGAGAGAGGTTGTATCTCTGGACATGCTGGTTGTAATGGGTGTGGTCACCGCATGTGTGGGTGGTGGGACAAAGGAGGTATCAGGGGTATAAAGAGTGGAACTAGGGGCTCCATTGTGAACTAAAACAATGATAACTAACCTGAGCAACAGTATACACGGCATATTGACATTTGAGAGAGACATACAGCGAGGCATACAGTAATCACAGGTGTTGAATTGGGAAAGCTAGCTAAAACAGTAGGTGAGACAACAACAGGTAATCAGCGAGCACAACAACAGCAGGTAAAATGGCGTTGACTCGGCAACGGGGCCGACAGATAAAACAAACAAGCAGAATGGAGTAACGTGATTAATGGACAGTCCAGCGTGCATCAGCTATGTAGCCAAGAGATCAGTGTCCAGGGGGCAGCGGTGGATGGGGCAGGGGGGCTGGACTGGCGAGTGTTATCCAGGTTAAAAAACTAACAATGACTAAATAGCTTGTAGCTAGTTAGCTGGTTAGCTTCTGGAGGTTCTTGAGTGTGTTCTAAAAATAAAAAATAATAGCGATTCCGTAAAACATGGTTTCCGGAAGGTATAAACAAATTAAAAATCGGAAAGAGATAGAAATGTCAGTTTCCACCGAGCTGCTCAGGTCAGGGAATGGTTTAACATCGATAGGCAGTTTATGAACTTGTACCTCCCTCCACACTCGCCTTTCCTGAATCCGATTGAGGAGTTTTTCTCCTCATGCAGATGGAAAGTGTATGATAGACAACCCTACACCAGAGTAAACCTGCTGCAAGCCATGGATTTAGCCGGTGGTGATATAGGTGAGGAATCATGTCAGGGCTGGATACGGCACACAAGAGGCTTCTTCCCCCGTTGCCTCAGGAGGGACAATATTGCTTGTGATGTCGACGAAGTGCTCTGGCCTGACCCAGCCCAAAGACAAGAAGAAGCACATTGATCACATGTTTACTGTAACGACTGTTGGTGGAAGAAGGTGAGGACCAAGGTGCAGCATGGTACGTGTTCATCCTTTATTCGTTGAACTGCACACTGAACTGCACACTGAACAGCAAAACAACATGCGACCAACCGAAACAGTTCTGTCTGGTGCAGACATAAAAACAGAAAGCAACTACTCACCAAAACCCAGGTTGGAAAGGCTACCTAAGTATGGTTCTCAAACAGAGACAACGATAGAAAGCTGCCTCTGATTGAGAACCACACCTGGCCAAACAACAAAGAAATCCAAAACATAGAAAATGAACATAGAATGCCCACCCTAGTCACACCCTGGCCTAACCAAAATAGAGAATAAAAACCTCTCTATGTCCAGGGAATGACATTTACTCCTTTGATTTGTGTCCCTTTTAGTATTGTATACTGTAGTACAGTGCATTGTAGGCTGTATACTGTACAATGGACAAATTGTATGGCCCTGAACATTGTGCTTTCCATTTATTAACAGTACTGACTGCTCAATAGATTTTGACTGGTTGCAGGGTCATATCAACAAAGAACAAGAATTACAGTATCACAGAGACAAAGGACAAGTTTGTGAGATGCAGGGTACAGTACTGTAGAAATAGGGGTACAAGGAGGAGGAAGAACAAATGACAAAATTGCAATGAGCAAAGCAGAGTAGTAATTTCTGATCAATTTTGAGCTACTATGATAGAACATGTTTTCGTTCATCAAAAGAAAATGAAGGAAAAATAGGAATATTTTTTTAGATAAAAAATGTACTTCTCCTTGAGAATTGTACGTTTTGAACAATGTGTTTTCTATTTTTCGGTGTATTGTTTACTGACTGCTTGAGAGTGTATATCATTTTGATCACTTTGTTTATGATTTGAGAGCAGTGTTTGATTTTGAACACAGGTAAAACTGTTTTGAGGCGAATGTTTCATTTTGCGAGAGGAGTCAGAGGTTATGTAAATAGTGCTTGAAGATGAGGTTTTGTGTTTAATATTTTCAGGAAATGGAGCAAGGTTTCAGAAATGGTGTTTTAGCAATTGAATAAAACTGTATTATTATACCCATGGTCTTACAAACCTCGGGTCAAAACTATTGATTGTTAGTTATTATCATTTGGGATTGAAAATTCTTGTGACAGGTGTCCACATATTTTTGTATATACAGTATAGTGTATGTATCCCATGCTAATAGAGAGAGAGAGAGAGAGAGAGAGAGAGAGAGAGAGAGAGAGAGAGATGGGAGAGAGAGAGTCAGAGAGAAAGAGAGACAGAGAGAAAGAGAGACAGAGACAGAGAGAGAGAGGATATTACATAGGATGATATAAAGTGCAGTTGTTCAGCTCAGAGAAAGCATCATAAATAACCAGGGTTATTCCACTCAGTCTGTCACCCTACCATTCATAATGTGGGATTATCGTTTCCAATACTTAAATCAAATACTGTAGATGGAGTCATTTACAGTTTACACACACACATACAGTACACACACTTGCGCAGGAATACACACACACACATTTATGTATGCAAGCCAAAAGCCATAGATCCATTATATGATGGGAAATAGATCCTAATGAATACGTGCAAGTCTTCCAGTGTGTTGTGTGTGTGCCAGATTTAGTGATGTTTTCCAAAGGCATGTACTGCAGTCAATCTCATGTGTCTCATCAATATTACTGATTTCTGTCTTCAGTGAATCTTCCTCTGAAGACAGATTAGGAGAAATGGAACCTTGGAGACACGGCTTCCTGGCAGAACATAAAGACACATTCACTTCATATTATAATAGAGGAGAGATGTCTCATTGTGTTGTATAAACATCAACATTGGGCACTACTGCATGTCTCTATGTTATGGCTGGGGAATGTAGGCTACAGTACAACAACACCCTTGTAGAGTAAACTTCACTCCCTCTGCTTTTGGCTCAATAACTCTCCATAACTGTTTCATAATGCTCTATTCTCCATGTTTCTGTTTTTTCCCACACACACAAACACATTTATGCACACACCACACGCACGACAATACACACAAACCTCCCTTCCCTTTGTTGATGATGTCAAATTAATTGAGACGCCCCCAGCAGTCCCAGTTCAACAGCTCATTTTCAGCTCTCCCTCTGGCCACCTGCTCCCAGATACACACACACGCCTGAGGCTAGGTTAGGGCTTTCTGCAGGTAGCGGGGTCTTTTCACTGGCATGGACAATAGCTGCTAATTTAAACAGGAGGGTGAAAGGGGAATCGAGGAGAGCAGAGAGAAGCTTTGGGAAGGAGAAGAGAGGAAGGTGCAAATGTGCAATTGACTAGAGGCTTTAATTGGACATGTGATAGACGTGTTTGATTGTGTTTTGCACTTTCTTTGAGCACCTGATCTTTCATCCATTCTCCAGCCCACTTGGCCCTGTCTCCTCCCCCTCACCAGTCCTCCACTCATATCTGTATATGATCTGTCTTTTAGTGTCGACTACCCTAACCCTACAGCTCACCCTAACCCTACAGCTCACCCTAACCCTACAGCTCACCCTAACCCTGCAGCTCACCCTAACCCTGCAGCTCACCGTAACCCTACAGCTCACCCTAACCCTACAGCTCACCCTAACCCTGCAGCTCACCCTAACCCTGCAGCTCACCGTAACCCTACAGCTCACCCTAACCCTACAGCTCACCCTAACCCTACAGCTCACCCTAACCCTACAGCTCACCCTAACCCTGCAGCTCACCCTAACCCTGCAGCTCACCCTAACCCTACAGCTCACCCTAACCCTACAGCTTACCCTAACCCTACAGCTCACCCTAACCCTACAGCTCACCCTAACCCTGTAGCTCACCCTAACCCTACAGCTCACCCTAACCCTGTAGCTCACCCTAACCCTGTAGCTCACCCTAACCCTACAGCTCACCCTAACCCTACAGCTCACCCTAACCCTACAGCTCACCCTAACCCTACAGCTCACCCTAACCCTGTAGCTCACCCTAACCCTACAGCTCACCCTAACCCTGCAGCTCACCCTAACCCTACAGCTCACCCTAACCCTGTAGCTCACCCTAACCCTACAGCTCACCCTAACCCTACAGCTCACCCTAACCCTGTAGCTCACCCTAACCCTACAGCTCACCCTAACCCTACAGCTCACCCTAACCCTGTAGCTCACCCTAACCCTGCAGCTCACCCTAACCCTACAGCTCACCCTAACCCTACAGCTCACCCTAACCCTACAGCTCACCCTAACCCTACAGCTCACCCTAACCCTACAGCTCACCCTAACCCTGCAGCTCACCCTAAAACTACAGCTCACCCTAACCCTACAGCTCACCCTAACCCTACAGCTCACCCTATAACCCTACAGCTCACCCTAACCCTACAGCTCACCCTAAAACTACAGCTCACCCTAACCCTGCAGCTCACCCTAACCCTACAGCTCACCCTAACCCTACAGCTCACCCTAAAACTACAGCTCACCCTAACCCTACAGCTCACCCTAACCCTACAGCTCACCCTAACCCTACAGCTCACCCTAAAACTACAGCTCACCCTAACCCTGCAGCTCACCCTAACCCTACAGCTCACCCTAACCCTACAGCTCACCCTAAAACTACAGCTCACCCTAACCCTACAGCTCACCCTAAAACTACAGCTCACCCTAACCCTACAGCTCACCCTAAAACTACAGCTCACCCTAAAACTACAGCTCACCCTAACCCTACAGCTCACCCTAACCCTGTAGCTCACCCTAAAACTACAGCTCACCCTAAAACTACAGCTCACCCTAACCCTGTAGCTCACCCTAACCCTACAGCTCACCCTAACCCTACAGCTCACCCTAAAACTACAGCTCACCCTAACCCTGTAGCTCACCCTAACCCTACAGCTCACCCTAACCCTACAGCTCACCCTAACCCTACAGCTCACCCTAACCCTACAGCTCACCCTAACCCTACAGCTCACCCTAACCCTACAGCTCACCCTAACCCTACAGCTCACCCTAAAACTACAGCTCACCCTAACCCTGTAGCTCACCCTAACCCTGCAGCTCACCCTAACCCTACAGCTCACCCTAACCCTACAGCTCACCCTAACCCTACAGCTCACCCTAACCCTGGATACATCCGTCTTTATCTGGGATGTTGTCCCTCACTGGATGCTGAAAGTCCACTGCAGCTTTTAGACCACAGCTGGTGCACATGTTTTATAGTTTCTGTGTTTAATGCTCAGGGAATGGCATCCTCCTCTCTCTCTCTCTCTCTCTAATAACTACACCACTCCGGAAAACCTCTGGTTTCACCCTCCTTAATTTGTAGAGATCTCTTAGAGATGTGAGTGAAAAACAGTGACTCTGCCAAACTCTAGAGGGCGCTACAGTGGCACGACACTGTACAGGATCTAAGGGAGTCTCCAGTCAAGCGATACAGAACAAGTGATATTCTGTTTTTGTGATTTACATGGTGATGTTCACCAGGGTTTCCCTAACTCGGTCCTGAGGCCCCCCCTGGGTGCAGGAGTTTGAGAAACCCTGATGTATACAATACTATGAGTCACTGTTAGAGATGAGGCTCGCTGATGTCCTCTCCCCGTCCATGCATGTTATAGGCTAAATCTATCCACAGAGAATTACCAACACATTTAACGGATTTTCCAATAGCTAAAGGGATTATTGCCATTCAAGTGTAACCCTCTACCTTGTGCAACCCCCAACCCCTCTTTTCCTCGCTTTCTCTCTCTCTTCTCCATCCTTCCTTTCTTTTATTCTCCTACTCTCTCCTTTCTTCTATAAGTTTACCATTTATTCTCTTCTCTCGTGTCCCCCTCCTTCTCCAGCTTGGCTGGGGTGTTATTGTCAGATTGGTGGTCTCAGTGAGTTATAAGGATCACTATGGTGACCTGAGATGACCCCGGGCTCACTCCAAATCAATCTGTTATTCCATCACACCAATCTCTCTGCTCATCTTGTTCTCTCTCCCTCTCTCTCTCCACCTCTTTCTCCACCTCTCTTTCTCTGACTTTGTCTCTCCCCATCGTTCAATAAATCAGGGGGAGCCATCTCAGCCGTATCAAATGTAATATAAACAAATTCTACTTTCTTCTCTTGGTGGAGTTGAATGAATTCTATCTAGGGTTTTCTCTTTGTGATTTCTCTATAGCCCCCCAAACCCTTTACCTTGTTCCCATGTAGCATGGAGGATATCCCAAAGCCCCCTGAGACAAGAGGCAGGAAGAATTAAATAGGATCGGTGACTGGAGAGGAGTTAGTGATAATGGCTCTGGTGATGGTGTGTGTGTCACACCTTCTGGTTTTGTGTTGTGTGTGTGTGTGTGTGTGTGTGTGTGTGTGTGTGTGTGTGTGTGTGTGTGTGTGTGTGTGTGTGTGTGTGTGTGTGTGTGTGTGTGTGTGTGTGTGTGTGTGTGTGTGTGTGTGCGTGCATGCGTGCGTGCGTGCGTGCGTGCATGCATGTGTGCGTCTGTGTGTGTGTGTGTGTGTGTGAGTGCGTGTTCATACGTGTGTGTGTGTGTGTGTGTGTGTGTGTGTGTGTGTGTGTGTGTGTGTGTGTGTGTGTGTGTGTGTGTGTGTGTGTGTGTGTGTGTGTGTGTGTGTGTGTGTGTGTGTGTGTGTGTGTGTGTGTGTGTGTGTGTGTGTGTGTGTGTGTGTGTGTGTGTGTGAGGGCGTGTTCATACGTGTGTGTGTGTGTGTGTGTGTTGTTGCACCTGAGTGCCTAATGGTTTGTGAGTTGCACCTACTGATTGTGAATTGAAGCCTATCTGAACAAAAGCTCACTAATGAGAGAATGCAGCAGGATATGTTAATCCGGTGATTCAAAGGTTTTTATCATGGAAATATCCCATTGATTTACAGACAATGATGAAGGCTGCTTTCTGTGG